>NW_024426996.1:71794280-71794512 GCF_017311325.1 Ursus maritimus
CTTTTTCCCACCGGATGTTTTTTCCTGCTTTATCAAATATTAGTTGCCCAAAGAGCCGAGGGTCCATTTCTGGGCTCTCTGTTCTGTTCCATTGGTCTATGTGTCTGTTTTTGTGCCAGTACCATGCTGTCTTTGTGATCACAGCTTTGTAGTACAGCTCGAAATCCGGCATTGTGATGCCCCCAGCTTTGTTTTTCCTTTTCAACAGTTCCTTGGCGATTCGGGGCCTTTT
>NW_024426996.1:71796247-72067038 GCF_017311325.1 Ursus maritimus
TTGTGGTCTGAGAATATGCAGGGAATAATTTCAGTCTTCTGGTATCAGTTGGGACCTGTTTTGTGTCCCAGAACATGGTCTATTCTTGAGAGTGTTCCATGGGCATTAGAATAGAATGAGTATTCTTTGGTTCTGGGGTGTAGTGTTCTATATATATCTATGAGGTCCAACTCGTCGAGTATGGCATTCAAAGCCTTTGTTTCTTTGCTTAGTTTTTGCCAGGGTGTTCTGTCTATTTCTGATAGTGGAGTGTTGAGGTCCCCTACTATTAATGTATTTTTATTTATATGTCTCTTTATTCTGGTTAAGAGTTGGCTTGTGTATCTTGCTGCTCCCCTGTTGGGGGCATATATATTTATAATTGTCATATCCACTTGTTGATTACATCCTTTAAGAATAATATAGTGCTGTTCTGTGTCTCTATCTTTAGAGATAGTTAACTGTCTCTAACTAGAGACAGTCTAGAGAGTGTCTCTCTAGAGACTTCTGTGTCTTTAACTATAGTCTTTAGTTTAAAATCCAATATGAGATATGAGAATTGCTACCCCAGCTTTCTTTTGAGGTCCATTGGCGTGAAAGATGGTATTCCATACCTTTACTTTCAGTCTGAATGTATCTTTAGGTTCAAAATGAGTCTCTTGTAGACAGCAAATGGATGGGTCATGTCTTTTTATCCAATCTGCAACCCCGTGGCGTTATGCGAGCATTTAGGCCATTTACACTGAGACTGAATATTGAGAGATATGGTTTTAATGATGCCATGTTGCCAGTAAAGTCTTTGTATCTATCGATTGTGACTTTCTGTTCTGTATCACTCTTGGGGCCTTTTTACCTTTATAGAACCCCCTTAATATCTCCTGTAGGGCTGGTTTTGTGGTTACAAAATTGGTCAATGACTGGCGATTCTGGAAGGTCTTTATTTCTCCATCAATTCTGAATGACAGCCTTGCTGGATAAAGGATCCTTGGCTGCATGTTTTTCTCTGAAAGAGCTTTAAAAATGCCCCCCCAACCCTTTCTCTCATTCCAGGTCTGTGTAGACAGGTCTGACGTAATTCTGATACCTTTGCCTTGGTACGTGAGAAATTTCTTTGCCCTGGCCACTTTCAATACTGTATCCTTGGATCTAATATTTGCGAATTGCGCTATGATGTGACGTGGCATAGGTTTGTCGTGGTTGAGCTTGGAAAGGGTCCTCTCTGCCTCTTGGACACGGATGTTTGCTTACCTTGCTAGATTAGGGAAGTTTTCAGCTACAATTTGTTCAAATATCTCTTTTAGACCTCTGTTTTCTCCACCCCCTTGGGGATGCCGATGATTCTGTCTTTGGAACGTTTCATTGAGTCAGTAATCTCCTGTAACCTACATTCCTGAGCGTGGATTTTTTTAAGTCCAGCTTCTATTTTCGTTTTTTCTTCTACTAACCCATCCTCCAATTCGCTAATACGTTCCTCTGCCTCAGTGACCCTGGCCGTCAGAGCCTCTAGTTTTGACTGCATTTGGCTCATAGAATTTTTAATTTCTGCCAGATTCGCTCTCATTTCCACCCTCAAAGATTCTATATTCTCATTAACATTTTCGTTAATACTTTTTTCAAGTCTACACATCATCTTGACCATTGTTACTCTGAATTCCATTTCTGATAATTTGGTTATATCCATATCCATTAGTTCTGTGGCAGAGGCCACAGACTCATTGTCTTGTCTTTGCTGGGGGGGTTTTCTCCTTCTCATCATTCTGATGAGGAGAGGTTGCAGGGTTGTCCAGAGCCCAAAATATTGACCGGGTCCCAGGCCGTGCACCCTTATTTTATAAGGATCTTAGGGATGTGGGCTTCTTTATTTTTCAGCCTGCCTTCTGGGAGAGGGGCCTGCCGCACCGATACTCAGGCAACCCTGTTTGGGTAGAGTCTCCGTGTCCCCTGCGAGGGAGGATGGGGATGGGCACTCTCTGAGCCGGTATTTCCAGGCTTTTGTTCTCTGGCGGCTTTCCCTGGCAGTTTGCTGTGCCTCTTCTGAGAGTCAGAGCAGCAGTGGCCGAATCTCAGCCTCTGTCACAGAACAGAGGGATTGCGGCCCGTTCTCCATTGATTTCCTGGCCACTTTAACTCTGTTACTGTTGGTGCTGTTCAACATGTGATGTGCACCCCACACCCGGCGTCCCAGCCCTCACTTCCAGGGCCGGCGCGTCTCTGTCCTTTGTGTTTCTAATGCCGCCAGCCGCCCCGCGTGCTCCCGGAGCTCCCGGTCTCAGTCTGCTTCCGGTGAGCGCACCAGAGCTCTGGTTTTCAGTCTGGTGGCGTGCGTTCCCCGGCTCACGGTCTCAGTCCGCTCTCTCACAGGTGCCGGTCCATGAGTCCGCCCGCTCCCCCGTGCAGGTGGCTACCGCTTCCCGGCGCCCGAACGCGGCGGCTCCCTCCCCCTTCCATTTATCTTCCGATATCTGAGCGCGGTTTCACGGCTCCCCTCTTCATACCTCAATCTCAGCGCTGGAGATGTTCATTTGTAGAGATCCAGATGCATCTTCCTGCGTCTCAGGCTGGTGCCGTGGTTGTTCAGGCTGGTCTGGTAGGTATCCAGCTCGACTCAGGGGACCGGCTGAAAAAGGGGTCCCCTACTCCTCCGCCATCTTAACTCCTTCCCAAAAGTGCCGAATTCTTTTCCAGAGTGGCTGTACGAGTTCCATTCCCTCCAGCAGTGTATGAGAGATTCACTTCCTTCACATGGTCTCCAGGATTGGGTACTATCAGTATTATATTAGACATTTTAATAGATTTTTAGTGATATCTCATTGTGGTTTTAATTTGCATTTCTTTAATGGCTAGTGATGTTTAAAATCTTTTCACGTGCTTATTCACCATTCATATGTCTTCTTTGGCAAAGTGTCTGTTCAAGTCTTTTTTCTTTTTTCCATTTTCTAATTGGATTGCATTTTTTCCCCCACTATTGAGTTTAGAGTGTTTTTAAAATATATTCTGGATAGAGGTCCTTTGTCAGATATGTGATTTGCAAATAGTTTTTCTCATTAGTAGCTTGTCTTTTTGTCCTCTTAACAGGGTTTTTCACAGATGAAACATTTTAAATTTCAATTAAGTCTAACTTACCCACTTTATTTTTTACATCTCTCATAGATCATTGTGTCTAAGAATTCTTTGCCCAACTCTAGGTCACAGAGATGCTCTCATGTTCTCTTCTAAAAATTTTATAGTTTTACATTTTATTTTTAGATCTGTGATTTATTTTCGGTTAATTTTTATAGGAGGAATCAAGTTTAGTTTGGGGTTTATCTTTGCATTTGATGTCTAAGTGTTCCAGCATCATTGGTTGAAAATACTCTCCTTCCTCCTTGAGTTGCTTTTGCACCTTTGTCAAAAATCAGAGGAGTATATCTTTGTGGACCTGTTTATGGGCTTTTTATTCTGTTCTATTGTCTATGTGCCAATCCCTCTACAAATACCACACCGTGTTACTTATCGTAGTCACATTATAAGTCTTATAGCAGGGAAATGTGACTCTTTCCACTTTACTCTCCCTCTTCAAAATAATTTTAGCTGTGCTTTGCCTTTACATATATAATTTAAAATAAGTTTGTTTACACCTATAAAATTTTGATTGGATTTTGGTAGGAATTGTGTTAAATCTATATATAAACATGGTTAGAATTGACATTTTTTTCTATGTCTTCCACTGCGTTTACATGATATATCTCTCCATTTCCTTAGATCTTATTTGCTTCCTTTCGTCGGAGTTCTATAGTTTTCTACATATATATATATCCTATTGGTATATATATTGATATATATATATAAACACATATAAATCTAATAAAATAGGATATATATTTTATTATATATGTATATAATATATACATATAAATCTAATAAAATAGGATATATATATATATTATTAGATTTGCACCTACATGTTTTATTTTTTAAAGTGATTACAAATTGTTTGTGCATTGAATTTTGGTTTCTGATAAATTATTGATAGTATAAAGAAATATGATCAAGTTTTGTGTGTTTACCTGTATCTTGTGACATATTACTTAACAGGGTAATATCCAGATAAGTCAGTTCTAAAATTAATCTGGAAATGGTAGCTTACAACAAGACAAAGGAGCAATTGTTTCACTGGATTTAAGGTATAATATATGAAATGGTAGTAATTAATACAATATGGTATTAGGATAAGAGTAGGCAATGAACCAATGAGTCTATGCATATATTCCCCAGACTTCATGTATATATTTCATGTGGAAATTGTAATTTCAAATCACTGACAAATTTGTGAATTCATCTTGGACTTGTCAGTAAATGATTTAGAATATTTTAAACATTGTCATTTTAAAATTATTTTAGAAAAGTTAATTTACATTAAAAATTAACTTAGAATGCATTCTCACACAAAAAATAAACAACAGATCTTAGTGTGGAAAATAAATGTAACTATCAGAACAAAAGTTTTGGAAAAACTGAAGGTAACATTTTGTTATAATTTGGAGATTGGAAAGCTTTCTTCACAAAGACATAAAACTTAGAATACATAAAGGAAAGGCTTGATAATTGTAATCTTTCAAAAATTAAAAACTCCTGTTTTTAAAAAGCCATCAGAAGAAAATGAAGGAATAAATGGCATTCTGAGAAAAAATATTTAAAATAAAGCAAAATTAATATATAGTATATGTAAGGGGCACCTGGGTGGCGCAGTCGTTAAGCGTCTGCCTTCGGCTCAGGGCGTGATCCTGGCGTTCTGGGATCAAGTCCCACGCCAGGCTCCTCTGCTAGGAGCCTGCTTCTTCCTCTCCCACTCCCCCTGCTTGTGTTCCCTCTCTAGCTGGCTGTCTCTCTCTGTCAAATAAATAAATAAAATCTTTAAAAAAAAGAATATGTAAGTAATAATTATAAACTAGGACTGAAAAGGCAAGCAATCCAATTTAAAATGGGAAAAGATACATAAACAACTACCAAAAACACTTACAATGACCAATATAAATCTTTTTTAGTAATCAATAAAAATATTTCTTTTCTATCAGTTTCTCAAAAAATTTAGAGAACTGGCACTTCCTGTGATGATGTTAGGAAGGGGATAAGGGTATTCTTAGAAAGTGCTATGGGAAAGTAAATTGACATAATCCAAATATATTTATTATATTTGACATATATATTATATTTGACACAATATATATAAAGGGAGAAGAATATATATATATATATATATATATGAAGAGAAAAGACAGAATATAATTAGCTTAATGGAAATCAGGAACATTAAAAAACAAAATTAAAATGACAGAAATAAAATAAAACACATGTGACTATAATAAAATTAAGTGGGTTAAATTATTATTTCATAGGACAGAGGCTCTCTTTGAAGTATGTTTTCAGTTAAAAAAGGAAAACTAAAGCCAATTGCTTCACAGTTTTTTGGCACTTGGTATTGATGCTGGGAAGAGTCTCCAGGTGATAGTCTGGTTTTGGTTCTTTTGTGTGTGATTTGTTTTATCTTTAGAAAATTAATCATTGATGTTGTCCATTTCATGAAGATGTGTTAATACGTGGATCCTTTTGGTTTGATTAATTATACTGATCTGTTCATCACCCCTTTCAATTTTAAGAGTCATTCACTAATTTTGAGGTTATTCTGAATTATGTTTGTTATTCTGTCTTAATTTCTTACCTTCTTTTATTATTCTAGGGCCTCACCTAAGGCATTGTGTAAAGATTCCTTATATTTGTTTTGTAATACCTTAATTTTATTTCTTGGTGTTTCATTTTATGTTCTGGAAAATTTTCTTTATTCTATTTTCCAGATGTTCTACTTTTTTTTTTTTTAACTCATAGTTTTATTCTCCAAGAGATAATATTTTTCCTCTGGTAATTTAATTCCTTTTTCATTTTATTTGGTCCCTTATATGTAGATATAATGCATTTTTCAAGCTCCCTGAAGATACAAATTAGAGGTTTTTAAAAGTCCCCAAGTTATGTCTGTTTCCTCTCATTGAAGCATTCTCTTTATTTGGTCAAGTCTTTCTCTTTCAGGATGTTGTTTCTCTCTACATACCTAGTAATCTTTGAGTTTATGTTTACATTTAAGAAGAAAGCCTGAGAAACTACTATGGGTTTTCTCTTCATTTTTTTCCTGGAAGTTTTCACATCTGTGTAGAAACTTTGATAAAAAGGGGACCTCAATGCAAGATTTTGTTTTAGGATCATTTGGTAGGAAAAGGGCTTTAGGGTTATTGGGCTCCCGAAGGAGGATGATGAAGTGACTATTTTTAGCCAATATCCTCATAAGAAGCTTTAGCTTTTGCCATAGGATTCATTCAATTTTCTCAGAAAACAGACCCCACTTCATTACTACGGGTAAATGTCAGTCTACCTCTGTGTTGTGCAAAGAGAGAATGATAGTTAAGTAGATCTTGAATTATTCCCTATTTTCAGGTCCACTTCTTATTCCAATCTTCCATTGTGCTTGTTGACCTCAACTGAGCCAATGGACTTTTTGGGTCCCTATGAGCAGAGGGGCCTTCACCTCCTCTGGAGCCTCCTATAGCATGGTCTATGTTGTCACTTTATCTGAATATTCATTAGAGAACTTGTTTTTATTTTCTTTTACTTGGTAATCTGCTGAAATCTCTCCACTTTCATCAGTAGTGACTCCTCCAGTCCTTTGTTTTCTGCTATAAACATGTTCCTTTTTGTACTTCTTGAGTTTCATTTCAGTGAAGTCTCAGGAGAGACAGAAGTTAAATGTAGAAATTGAGCCCCCCATCTTGAAGCTGACAGCATTTGTCTATTGAGTGAATGAACAATTGTTCTGATTATCAAAAAAAAAAAATGTTGAGTAAATGAGAGAGAATTAAACAGAATTTGGAAACAAACACATATCTCAGTAGGGAGTATAAACAATTTAGATAACAAAATCAATGCAAGATTTTGCAGGTTATGATAAATTTAATTGAAGAAATATTTTTCAAAATTTTTGATGTACTTTGTTCTTTACTGTGAACAGGCACTTGGTCTATGAGATAGAATTAAACTTAACATATTCTGCTTTTGCTCTATGGTGATCACAGAGTAATTTTTGTCCCAGTGTTCAGTAACAGCCCCACCAAATCCCACAGGATTAATTTGTTTGCAATAATCTATCTAAATGTCACTTGTTCCTTTCTGATCTCATATCTTATTCATTATCCAAGGGATCTTGAAGGCATTATTGGAAAAATTCAGATTCTGGCTTTCATCTTCTGTTCCTCTCCTTTGTAGACCCTACAATCTGGCCACGCTTCACACAATTCTCTAGTTTTGAACTTTCTGACCTCCATGCTACTGCTTACTGGGTCCCTCTCCCTGGAATGCGCTCCTTCATTCTGCTCCATAATCAACACAAAGTGGGCTGGTTACCCCGCTTACAAATGTGTCCTAATGACTATGCCCTTCTCACTGGTCATTTTTGACTAATATGCACTATACCAGTTGGACTCTCTCCTTAGAATTTGTGCACAGGAACAGAGATGTCAAGTTGTGAAATGCAGCGAATAGCTAATTATTTCTTGGCTGCATCCTAGAAAGAAGAGTCATGTGCCTCTGTTGCTGACATGTCCAGACAGATATCTCCTGGTTCTTGGCCTTCCTCAAACTTGGTATTTCCATTCCTCCTTAATGCATATTTCCAACAAACCATTTCTTTCCTTTAAGAGAACTATTATTTTTTTTTCCCTTTGCTTTCTGGTGTATACAACCAAGGAGCTTTAACTTACTTTAAACCCTATCTCCTCATATCTAGCCTTGCCTGCCATTTAAGGCCATGTTCTAAGTCTTTCTTTCTCTGTAGGGAATGTTCATGCCTTACACAAGTAGAAGCCTTCTACATCTTCTGGAATTTCACAGTCTTTTGTCTTCACCTCTCTCATGACAATCACCACTTATACCTTGTCAGAAGCATATTAACATATGATGCCTATCACCCATATGGGAACAGTAGGTCATTGACGGCATGGCTTGCATTTTTTTTCTCGACAGTGCCTTATATGATACTTGCACACAGCAAATGCTCAATAAACAATGGTTTTCATTTTTGTTTTTATTTTAACTTACATATTGGAAAAGAGTTTCCCCATCTAGGCATAAGACACTTGTCTGGGGGTAGGGAGTGGCAGAGGGAGAGGGAGAGGGAGAGAGAGAGAATCGTAAGCAGGCTCCATGCTCAGTGCTTGAGATCCTGACCTGAGCCAACCCTGAGATCATGACAGTCAAGAGTCAGATGCTTAACTGACTGAGCCACCCAGGTGCCCCCAGAAGCCTTTTTATTAATAGCAGCTACCTTCTTGAGTGTACCTTTATGCTATTGCATACTACTCTTTTAACTTTGCTGCAAAGTAGATAATATTGTGCCTACTTTCTAGATAAGGAAGAGAAAGTTCAGAGAAGTGGAATATATTTTCCGAGGTTGCATAGTGATTCTGAAGTGCACCTGGGCTTAAATTTTAGTTCTGATTTGTGTTCTGTTTTGATATGGCTCACAAGTTCCCTTACAAGAGACTGCTTCTGTCCCAACAATACCTACAATTCCTGGGTACTTACAGGAGCAGGAGTGCTGGAAGCAAGTGGGAGGGGATAATTTCTTGCCTGATCTGCAAGTACCCATTCCTTGAGCTCTGAAACAGACAATGCTCAGGACCAGTGATCTGTTTGTAGTGAAAGAATAAGTACAATCAGATTTGTTAGCCCTCATTATTCCATAATGAAGCAAGCTGTTACTGCAAGATAGAAGATGTTTTGAAAGATGTCACTGACAAAATGTCCCAGAGGGATTAAACCAGTGATGGGGGAAAATATTCTAAGTTATTCAACACCTTGAAATAAGAAGCAGCAGTGTTTATTTTTAGGCCTGGCCCAGTATCAGTGTCAGTATGAGTATCCAGAGGCATCTGCATGTTTGTGGGCCTATTAGATTCCAGGTTTTGAGAGTCAGTGAATTATATTTTTAAGCTATTCATCAGAGGAAGGAATTTTTATCTCCATTTTAGAGATTAAGTCACTGATACTCAGAGAAGAATGTCTGGCCCTTCTTCATACAGAGAGTGGCAGAGTCGGAATTCACATTTAAATCCTGTCTCATTCTCTGGTGCTTTTTCACTGTGTTGCATTGTGTTATCAGAAATCATGTAACTCAAGAGTAATAATGGAAATCACAGTCAAAAATGGTAGATCAACCCTACACATGTAACCAGGGAACAAGAGTGCAGGAGCACCTGACTTCAGGGATCCCAAACAGACCAGGTTTGGCCACTAGCCACTGACAAAATCCAAAGGCAGAGAGATAAGTAGTGAAGAAACAAGAAAGGAATTGATTTCAGTGAGGCCCACACCAGGAAGACAATGGAATAACATCTCAAAAACTGTCTCCAATGTGCTGAAAATACCTCTAGGTTTTTATAAGGAAAATTTGGGACAAACTTCAGTGAATACTGCTGGTGGACAATGAAGGTCAAGTCGATCAGTGTCTTGGGGTCAACCACATGGGTCTTGCTGATGTCAGGGCTTGAGGCAGTAGTTTTGGTTCCCATCATGGGATGCTTTGCCCATGGGGTCTTTTGCCTGGAAAGAAGAATTTAATCAATTAGAAAGTACAGACTGAGGTCAGAATGGAGGTAGTCAAAGTCTTTTTTCTATAGGGCTCTCCTGATCCCATCCTGGACAGCATTTTTTATAAAGGATGTACATAGACATGGAGACAAGCTTGCTAAAAGGATCAGAGAAGAAGGGATTGATAATTTATGTGATTATATGATTAAGCAAAAAGGATGAGATTAAAATACTCGCCAGAGGCACAAATGCTCTGTCAAATAGCAAAAGTGAAAAGCAGTAAAGGTGAAATTGCTCATGAGAAAATGCTTAAAGAGAAATTTCATAACTTTAGGAAGGAAGAGAACTGACCAGACAGCTGCTCACTGGAAAATAATTGAGGATTTGTTTGATTGCCAGCCTTGCGTATACACACAGAAGAGTGATGGATTGTACTAGCAGGGCCTTACTGTTATAGCCCCTCATTTCTGCACAGTGGACAGTCTCTGGGGGGTACCCCATTCTTGTGCTTTAGGAGGAATATAGACAAACCAGAGACAGAGAGATTTTGTGCTTACTCATTTGGATATTCTAGTCACGTCTCGGAACGTCTTTTTACCTGGTGCCACCAAGCAAAGTCAGCTGGCTCTTCCAGGCTCGCTTCAAATGTTTCCTCCACTGTGGGGTCTTCCTTGTCATCTCTGAACAAAAAGCCCCTCCATAAAAGGAGTGACAATAGGCTGAATTTGTGGGGTGTCTGTCTCTCTACAGGGTGGAAAGTCCTGCCCAATAGATTTTCCAATGCACATCTTATCCCACATGACCCTATGAGGTGTGAAGCATTACAAGCCATTGTCATTATGTGTCAGCTCGTGAACCAAGCAGTACACTTTCTAAAGATTTAATTAACACCGAGTATGTCAATGAGCCAGCAATGAAAGCTCGAGATTTTGTTTATGCCTTGGGCCTTTAAACCTCTCTTTATCCATGTAACATAATAAAAAGGAATGTTTTCTAAGTGTGCTACAATGCTCCGATTCAGATCAATGCAATCTGAGCTGTGTCAAATAGTATATTGTGAAATATTGGATTTCACAGAAAGACAGAGGTTCAATTTATTTTTCTGCTGCCGTGCCCATCTAATCAGAAGAATAGACCCACTGCAGCTTTTTTCTAGACATGATACCTAAGGAAGATGAAAGTGCAATTACACTCTGCTGTTGCGTGGCCGTTTGAAAGGAGTTAGAGCAGGTGTTCAAGAGAGAGAGCCCAGAGACAATGGATGCTCCCCATACAATGAATTGTGGGACACGGAGCCAGCAAGAGGGACAGGCAATGCTTAAATGATGACAAGCAGTGATGGGCTTGGGAGTCATTTCATGTGTCTGCCAAACATCGGTCAAACAATAATTCTCTGTTTGTTTGTTGGGAGTCCGTGAACTTACCGAGAAAACACTTTCAACTCGACTGAACATAATTACTTCCTGAAAATAGATTCTAGCAAGTGAATTGAGACTACTCCCTTCTAGCTGTAGCCTTTTAGAGTTTTTAGAGTTTACAAAGTATTTTCCCACACACTGTCTCAAACACCGTTTCAAGAACTCTACCAGGCACCAATAATGCTACGTTGAGCAGAATCAGACATGGTGTATGTCCTTGGGAAGGCACTAGTACAGCAGGGCAGGTAGATATTAAGCAAATAATCACACAAGGAAGTGTGCTGTGGAGATTTGCTTTATCACACTGGTATTTAAAAACATTAAATCCATTAGAGGTACTTCTGCAGCAGCTATGGGAATAAGGGAGTTTAAAGGACAGGTTCTGGCCTCCATCTCTGTTTAACAGCATGCAGATTTTGTTTGACATTCTAGTATTTGTAATAAGCTTTTCCTTGAAAAAATTTTCATTATATGCAAAATACCAAAGACTTCTGAACTCCACATTTAGGAGAATGGGTAATGTGCTAAATGCTAGAATAATTGTATTTTTTCCTGGCGTGCTGCTGTTTCTAGGCATAACACTTATGTGTTTATCTCCTTGAATCCCACTTTATTCATGCGGTGAAGGTTCATTCTCTGAGAATTCCAAATGTGACTCTAGCACAGTGTCAGTGGGGAAGGCCACCTGGCTCACCAAGGCCAAAAGGACCCACTTGTCAGTGCCCCTGCAGGCTTCACCTAGCGTTAGATGACCAGAGTGCCACTTTTCCTAACAAGAGGTAGCTGGACTTTGCAAGACAAATCCTCTCTTCTTACAAATCTCTGTGCAGGCTCAACACCCTTGCTAAGGTCAGCCATGTTGTTTTGGTCTTTGGCTGATCTGACCTTTGGCTTTCCCTGGGGCTTTTTTCAAGGTCAGGTACAAGGGTTACTTAGTAGTCAGAGAGGATAATCACACTAACTAGGCCCTTGGCTTCAGTGCGCTTCCCGGATTGGCACGGTCACTGAAGAGAAGGTGTAGTGACTAAAAACTGCAAGTTTCTCTGCCTCACTCACATTCTGATCAGATTCTGCTGATTCCACAAACTTCTGAAGGATCCTATTTGAGAAAATCGAAGACTTATCTATCTGTTGTGTCAGTCCTCTGAGGAGTCGCTTGCAACACTAAACAGGTATTTGGGCAAGGTTGGGCAACCAATGAGCTCTCTCGGACATTTTCCCTTTGTCTGTAGACAGATGAATGGGCCAGCTATACCAGCAATATGATTCAGTGGCCCTTTGGCACAATCTTTAACAATCATAGTTCGCATATCTTTAGCTCAATCCATTGATATGTCTTACTTACACTCTTTGAAAATCAGTCTCTTTATCTATTAGATGGTTACAAGCTAGTTTCACAGAATTGGAAAAATCGTTTAAAATGATAGGTATGAGTTTGTCCTCCTCCTCCTCCTCAGCCTTATTCTGGTTCTCCTTGTTTTTTATCTCTTTTCACCTGCCCCTGTTACCTTCCTCCTCCATCATTAGTCACTGTATCCCTTCTCTTTGCTTTCAGTAGCTCTGAAATCCTTCCATCTTATTTGTCTCTGATAATGTTGCATTTAGAAACTGCATCACATGATTCATTATGTGACTCATAGGTCATTCATGCCTATTGTCATTCATTGGCCATTTATGTATTTTTTTAAAGACTTATTTATTTGAGCAGGGAAGGGATAGAGAGAGAGAGAATCTCAAACAGATTCTCCGCTAAGCATGGACCCTGGTGGGGGGCTCAATCTCACCACTCTGAGATCATGACCTGTACCAAAACCAAGAGTCAGATGCTTAGGCAACTGAGCCATCCAGGCACCCCTGGTCATCTTCTTCTGGTCATCACACCTGCTAAATACAGGGCCCAGAGCAAAGCCTGGGATAGAGCAGAGATTAACACTGCCCTCAAAGAGTTTACAGTCTTCCAGGAAGGTCAATTTCAAACATGCGATTTCAGTAATGAGTGAAAAAATGTTTGATAGGACGTTTAGCAAAGGAAATCTATTGTTGTTTATAGGTTGAGATCTGAATAGTTCATTCCACATTAATTCAACCCATACCGATTTAGTCCTAACTGTGTACCAGTCCCTATTTTAGGCACTGGTAATTCAGCAGTTAACAAAACAGACAAAATTCCCTGCCCTCTTGAAGGTTATATTCTATTGCCCACATGCCTCCAGGGCATGAAGAGGGAGAGGAAGAGTGGAAGAGAAGAGACAGAGCTTGCCCAGAGTTCAGAGTGTGCTGAGTTCCATTTAGAGTCCCAGATGTGTACATCGTCATAGGAGTTCCTCCCAGGTCTCCTTTCAAGTAGTTAGACTTTAAGACTGAAAACTATTTCTGCATTTGCTCTGAAATTATCATGGAGGATGGTGTCTACCACACAAATGAGTAGTCCCAGTAGAATGACCCATATGGAGATCAGTTTTGAAGTATGAGACAGGAAAACTATTATTTCCTCCAGGAAACTGAGAACTTTCCTGTACTAATGAAATTCGGTAACAGCGCATTGCCCTCTTTGCTCTCACGGCCAGAAAGCTCAGGGACAAATCAATCACCAATATTTAGGCTTCAAATATTTGCTTCCAATTCACTTGTTTGTTTTAAATTTATGTTTTGTTAACATAACTATATGAATGTCTTTTATTTTGTTAGTCTAGATCCCAAATATGGGCTCTGGTTAGAAAACTGTCAAGAATGATGACTCCGAATTTTCTGTTATTTTCACCTTGTTCTAATATATTTCCAGTAGTATATAATATGATGGTAATGCCAGGCGCCAAGAGGGAACGCATCACTCTTCTCTCTCACATGAAGATCTGACATTTCTTTTTGTTTCTATCTTTACTTTTATCTGTCTACCAGCTGAGTGTTTTGACTATTCATGCTTCCCTTGCCCTGCTAACTTTGTCTTCCTTATGGTTTTGTCTTCCTATCTCTCTCTTTCTCTGGTTCTTGCTTCTGATAATTCTAGATACCTCGTTTTGGCTTTTGCTCATATTACTCGCTATTTTGCTCCCTCTGTTCTCCTATTTTAAGTTAATGAGTGAGACATCTGATTGAAATATCTTTTCCTGTCACATGAAAGATCTGCACTTATGGTAGGTGTAGATGTCACTGATTATTCTGCCCATGGGCCAGGTGAACACCCTGGTCTAACCGGCTTCCACTAGATAAGGTGAGGCTATGTGGAACAAAATAACACTGGATATTCCTTACCACAGATGGAGAGGTATCTTTAGAAGGACTAAGGGTGGAACAGTAACAATGATATCTCTAGTTAAGTGGCTTTCGTGGTGCAGCCTAGGAATAGGGATAGGGAAATTTGATCAATCCACTCAATACTGCAATGCTCTTGCATGGGATGTGCTCTCTGCCTAGAACTTGGAGTTCTTCTTCCTCCTACACCTTTTTTTTCTGTTTTCTCCCCTGCTCATCTTGTGATCATCCTTTGAGGCTCAGTCCACCCACTGCAGGTCAAGAAAGGTGTCCTCAACTTCTGTCCCTGTGCAGGTGTTTCCATTCTGATCTCAAAGAACCCTGTGCTTGCTTCTATTATAATCTTTTTCCATTTGATTAGTTGTCTTTTTCCTTATTTGTTTCCCCTTCTAGGTCTCAACAAGGCTAACAGGGTTAGCTTCTCATTTCTGTACATCTAGCCCCTGAAACGACATCTGACCCTCACTAAGACACACTATGAGATGAAACAGGGAAACAAGGCTCTCCTTCTTCTGTCCCAGGTCAGGATGAAAGCCCATTTTCTAGAGCAGATATTAGTTTGGTGCTCACATCTGTATAGCAACACTCCAGGATGAGAGTTTGAAGTCCTAGCGCACACACTGAGACCACAACCACGTATTCTTTTCCATGGATTTTCTGGAAATTTCTTCTTTTGCCATTTTCTCATCTCTTTTCTAGACCCACACTCTGTGTCAACTTGTCCCACAATTATCACATTCTTGTAATCACTATTCCTTCCCTTCTAGGTCTTTACATACAACCCCTACTGTCCTCTGTTGAAATCTAAGCCTCTGTTGAACTCCTCTGTTGAGGAAGTTTGTTTTGGAAGACTTGGGGTGTGAGACCCAGCTCCACATCTCTAAGTAAGTGACTGCAAACAAGTCACTTGATTTCCTCATCTCTAAAGTAAGAATTACAATTCCTTTTCTGCCCATCTCAAGAACTGCTGAAATTATCCAGTGATATAAGCACAGAAGAAGGTTTCTAAGTCCTTGGCCAATGTTAGTGACAACTATTATTCAGCTTCCTTTCCTACTCCCATTCCATCTCCCATCTTTGTTGCTTATTTACAATCTCTGACTTCCAGAAAGGATTTGAGGCAATTGTCTCAGCAATATACCTTTCTAAAGCTGTGTGAATTCAATTTAATAAATATTGATCTCCTGTTATATTAACTTTATTGAGCACTTGCTATGCCCCGGGAGCTGCATAAATCGTATCACTGAAACCACACACAAAACACTTGAGGGAAATATTTTTATTTACCTTTGCTTGCTGATGATTGTGTTGAGGTTTATGAATGTTAGATAACTTGGTCCAGGTTGCACTTAGAAGTTATGGACTCCAGATTTAACTCAGATCTCGAAGAGTCCGAAGTCTATGCACTTAACTGTTACTCTATACCACCCTTCATGTCCTGTGGCCCCAAATGAATCACTTTTTTGATGTCAAACTAATCTTTCACAGTCTTTTCCAAACATTATTCTGGAAGCTGTCCTGAAACTCTTGGCAAATTAGTGGATGGTGTTTATGCTCGTAGGTACATACCACTCAAGGAGCCTGCCCGTGGGCTCTGTGTTCCTTGAGTAGGTGACTCATTTTCTCCCTGTAATTTTCATCTCACCTGTCAGTCTACCTAATTAAATTCTGAGCTCTTCAGAAAATATTAGAAGTGATATCTACGTACTGTATTCCCTGTCTAGTTCATTTTTTTTGACACAAGTTAATGTAAAAAGGTAATTACATTGTAATATGAGGGTTAGAAGTTTATTATGTCATATATCACAGTGTTTAATTTTGAAATTCAGATTCTTACATTCTTTTCCTTGAGCAGCAGAAACCATTAACTCAGAAAATGGAAACTGGAACTTCTGAGTTGTGAGGGAATGGAGAAAGTCCCCTAATCCAGAGTTTTTATTTTTGGATGTGAGAAGAGGGAAGCCTGGATCAGGGAAGTGACTTGGTTTGAAAAAGACATATATTTTGAGTGTTTCAAATTCTTATCTTTTTGATTCATCACTGTGCATCTAGTAATAGCAATACAGAAGAGTGGAAACAAGAGTAGATTAGAATAGGGGAGAATGAATACTGGTCTTGCTGTCCCCACCTGCTTCTTTTCTTCTTCTTTTTTTTTTTTTAAAGATTTTATTTATTTATTTAACAGAGAGAGAGACAGTCAGCAAGAGAGGGAACACAAGCAGGGGGAGTGGGAGAGGAAGAAGCAGGTTCCCAGTGGAGGAGCCTGATGTGGGGCTCGATCCCAAACGCCGGGATCACGCCCTGAGCCGAAGGCAGACGCTTCTTGATGCTGGCTGGGCCACTTCATTCCTCTGACACTCATATAGCTCCACCAGATAATGGAGAACAATGTCTACTGTTAGGTGATCATTAAGTCCCATCAAACTTGAATATTCTGCTGGTTGAGGTTTCCATTGTGTTCTAGAAGGTGGAGAACGCAACAGAGAAAACTTAGTAGTCTTCACTTTGAAGGAATTTCATTAAAAGTTCCATGTTGAACATGCTCAGACACAGCAACACTCACATCATGAAGCTAAAAACAACAAACTAGTTTTATGCTGAAAGGCATGAAAATGATAACTCATGTTGCACAAATTGAGAGGCATAAAGGTCATTAGGGGTGGCATTATCAGGTCATTTCCTATGATAAAAGCAAATCACTAAAGTAGCCCTCGAAGGACCACATAGAGAAAAGTGAGGACTGTGGTCCAAACAGAAATACCAGAACAGGCAAGTGTGGAGAAGTGGGAATGAGCACAGGCAGGAAAAGGATGGATAGGAGATCATGCAATGGGTGTCAAAGCCAATTTTGAGAATGGTGATGAAAATATTTAGACTGGTGCTTATATTTAACAAACAGCTATGGAGTTCCTACTATGTGTGAGGCCCTGTGCTAAGCTATGAAATGTGGCATTGAGCAGGACAGATACTGTCCTTTTCTGTCTGGCCCTTCCATTGTAGAAGGGGGGGGCACTAATTAGGATCATTAAAAATTAGATGTGATGAGCATTGTGGAAGGAGAGCCCCAAGGACTGGGAGTAAAAACAGAAGACCCCAACAAAAAGCTGTTCTCTGTAATATCTGCCACATCATCCACCCTCTCCTTTGCCTCCATATTCTTTAAAGCTCAGAGATGGCAATTGTCCTGCAGTCCTGTGCACTCTTGGTATATAGCTATTTAATTACATCTTTTCCTGGGGTGTCTGGGTGGCTCGGTTGGTTAAGCATCTGCCTTCAGTTCAGATCAGGATCTCGGGGTCCTGAAATTGAGCCCTGCATCAAGCTGGGAGTCTGCTTGTCCCTCTCTCTATCTGCCCTTCTCCCCTGCTTGTCCTCTCTCTCTCTCTCTCCCTCCCTCTCAAATGATTAAATAAAATCTTTAAAAAATAAAATAAAATAAGAAGAATTACATCTCTTCCCTCTGTTGTATTGTGAACTCATAGAGACTGGGGATGATGCTCTGCTTATGCTTAAATCTCCAACACCTAACTTAAAGCTTGTCATATACTACGTGGAATGAGAGAATGAAATATCATCTTTCCTCTTCTATGAAAAACACATCACTATCCTCAGCTTTTCTCTAAATGGGCTCTGCCATGATAGCCCCAATGCTTTTGTGAACTATCAAGCTAGCATGCATTCCCATAAGGGCCAGCCTTCTGTGTCCCAACACTGTATGTATATGGTTGCTTAGCAATTCAGTGTAGGAAATATGACTTGATCGGCAGGCAAACACAAGCTTAGTTTGAAGGCAGAGCAATAATTTAACACATGCACGATGTTTGGGGCTGCCTCGTGCAGGAACATCATTAGCTGCAAAGGGGTGCGGAGAAGCAAGAGATATCCAGGAGTCTTTGATTGTTGTTTTGGAATGTTGCATTGCTTATTTCTCCTTTCCTAACTTGAATCTTAGGTTGACAATGAGGAGTGGATGGGATTTCAGAGGAGGATTAAGTAAATAAGTCATATTAAAATGACAAAATGGGTAAATAGAATATAACATGGAATGAAATGTAAATTGGATTTAGGCAAACAGTTTTATACAGCCTCACCATCCAACCTTATCCGACCGCTTCGGATTCCTACAGTGGCTTCTGTGCACAGTGCTATTACATGTTGCCACTCAAGGGCATTTGATGTTTTCTCTCTCTGGAAATCCATTTGCATTTAAATGATTTGAAATAATCATAAAAGCCAAGTGCTATGAAGTTTGAAATTAGTTACTGTCTATAAATTGCGATGCCATTAAAAGATGATTGTGGAGAGCTTTGCTGTCTCAAATGTAGGCAGATTAAAATCTAACAAAGTACACCTTGTTACAAACCTGTTAAGAATGATGGGATATAGAGTTAAATTGATTTGTTCCCCTACCAATGCCTGTAAACTCAATGCACTTGAGTTTATTCTTGGAGTAACAAACTTTTCATCTGGCCTGTGTCTTTCCTCTTTAAATCTATGGATGTTTTATAGAACTTACGAGATTTCATTCTTATCCTTTATGGAAAAATGAAAGGAAGGGGAACTGGGTTGCATTTTCTTTTTAAACCCAGGGCTCTGGGCAACATGCTTTGGAAGAGAAGCTTGGATGTCAGCAGGTGTACGTTTGAAAGCCTCAGATCAAAGTTATCTCCAATAGAAACTCCTATTCTAGTCATCCTGGAAGACTCACATAACAATATGGCAATGGCTAAAAGTGCAGGCTCAGGGGTCAGAAATTTAGTTTTAAATGACAGTTCTGACTGCCACTATCTATATGACCCTGGGTAAGTTGCTTGATCTTTTTGATTTCAAACTGGGAATAATAACAATATCTATATTACAGGATAATGGGTAGAGGAGAAAGAAATAAAGCACATAAACATTTAGTACAGTGCCCAGGGCATGGAGAGTACTCCACAAATGTTAGTTGTTATTTTTTACAAGGCATAACAAAGATGCTCCATCCTTGACTTTGGTTCCTAGTTTCAATTCTTAAGATGTTTTCACACATGGCCTCAGTATTATTTGATCCTTTTTTCCAAGAAGAAGTGAGACAACATTTATGTTCCTTCCCTTTGAATCTGGCTTCTTAATTTTTTTTTTAAAGATTTTATTTATTTATTTGACAGAGATAGAGACAGCCAGTGAGAGAGGGAACACAAGCAGGGGGAGTGGGAGAGGAAGAAGCAGGCTCATAGCGGAGGAGCTTGACG
The DNA here is from genome assembly GCF_017311325.1 of Ursus maritimus. Taxonomy (NCBI): domain Eukaryota; kingdom Metazoa; phylum Chordata; class Mammalia; order Carnivora; family Ursidae; genus Ursus; species Ursus maritimus. The sequence continues at coordinate 71,815,737 of NW_024426996.1, forward strand.
TGGGGCTCAATCCCACAATGCCGGGATCACGCCCTGAGCCGAAGGCAGACACTTAACTGCTGTGCTACCCAGACGCCCCAGGCTTCTTAATTTTTGACCAATAGAATACAGAGGGAAAATGGCACCATGCCAGTTTCTGTGCCCAAGCTGGAAGAGACTGGCAGTTTCTGCTTCCCTGTTCTTGGCATGTTTATTCTTGGAACCCAGCCAGCATGCCACGGGGAAACTCGAGGCCCTCCAGGGAGAATCCCATGTGCAGAGAAACTAATAGCTAGCTAGATTGCTTTCTTAGGGCTGCTGCTCAAAAGTACCACAAACTGCACGGCTTGAAGAACAGAAATGTATTGTCTGACAGCTCTGGAGATCATAAATCTGAGCTCGAGGTGTCAGCATGTTTGGTTTCTTCTGGGGGCAACAAGGGAGCATCTGTTCCAGACCTCTCCGCCGTTCCAGTAGATGGCCATCTTCTCCCTGTGTCTTCACAGTCTCCCTTCTATATATGTCTGTGTCTAAATGTCCCCTTCTTATAAGGACATTAGTTATATTGGGTTAGGAGCCCCACTAATGACCACATTTTAATTTGATTACCTCTATAAAAACCCTGTTTTAAAATAAGATCACTTTCTGATGTACCAGGAGTTAGAATTTCAACATGTGAATTTTGGGGGGATACAATCTAATCCATAGTACTTATATTTACTTGCCAGTTGCGTGAGTATGCTATCTTCAAAGTAGATCCGTCAGCCTCCATAGTACCACATGAACCTGGCACATATTACTAATTCATGAGGGAAATAAATGATTATTGTTATTTTAAGCCACTAAGTTTGGTTTGAGTTCTTATGTAGCAATACATAACTCAAACATGCTCTTCTGTGGACTGGACACTTATCGTTGATTTTCATAACATAATCTAAGAACTTTGTCTTCAGCTGATCCTTTGTTCAATTGACCCATTTTATTCCCAGCTGCCTTAGGTAGGGTTTATAATCAGGTTCTGGCCCCCAAGAGTGAAACCTCAGCTCTGTATAGAGTTAAAACTATACAATCTGCCCCCCATACCCAGTCAGTCCAAAACATAGAGTTTGGACACCTGGCCACCCACCCAAAGCACCCCTAAGGTCTCTTACAGACACAACGTGGCTTGTGACAAGGAGATGCCCATGAAAGAACTCTTGAAGAAGATAGGCTAGTGTATCAGAGAAGTGAGACTAATGTTAATTTTGCAGAGCACCTGGATGGCTCAGCCAGTTAAGCATCTGCCTTTGGCTGAGGTCATGATCTCAGGGTCCTGAGATGGAGCCCCACATCTGGCTCTCTGCTCAGCAGAAAACTCTGCTTCTCCCTCTCCCTCTCCCCCTCCCCCCGCTCATGCACTCATGCTCTCTCTCTCTCTTTCTCTCTCAAATAAATATTTTTTTAAAAGATTAATTTTGCAAAATGAGTCACTGCTTCTTCTGACCTTTACTATCCTAATATCTAAAAAAAGCCTGTTCACATAACTATTCTTAGCAATATAGTCCCATGGAGATTGACCTCCAATGGCATCAGCATGAGACTTCTTCGACTTCATTCTTATCAATTTTCCATCACTTTCTGGATTGTTTCTTCCAGTTCTCTCTTTCTTTTAACTTAATTTTATTTAAATTCAATTAATTAACATATAGTAAATCATTAGTTTCAGAGGTAGAATTTAGTGATTCATCCGTTGCATATAACGCCCAGTGCTCATTACATCATGTGCCCTCCTTCATGCCCATCACCCAGTTCTCTTTCTGTTTAAATATCACATTTTGGAGAACCAGGTCTTGTGTGTGTGTGTGTGTGTGTGTGTGTGTGTGTGTCCCTAAGCAAGAGTAATGATAGTCTTTTCTACCTGAGACAACCAGGAATGGGAAAATCAAATGACACAACTGGCCAAAGTCTTAGAGAATATCAGGGTGGAAGCTGAGAAGACCCAGATCATATGATCATATATCAAGTTCAAAGAACAGGACAAGAGTTAAACCAGAAGAAAACAGTCTAGAGGCTCGTTATTCCTCCACTTTCTCTTTGGTTTTCACTGTCTTCCCATCAATTTTCTTTCCTGGAATAGACACTGAGGGAAGTTGGGAAAATCCTATTTGCTTGGAGGGCCTGGGCCTAGGACTCCAGGCAGAGGAAATCCAGGTACCTCCAGATGCAGGGACTTTGATCGTTGATCCCCTGTGACCTCTGAGTTCTGGTTCAACTTCAGGAAGTGTCACAGAGACTCTGTAAGATTGAAGACTGTGGACAGGGTTAACACATTTTGCAGAGTGGCTCAAGCTACAGTTACTGATTAGAAGATATACCTTTGTACCTATGGAAATTTTTTTTTGCAAAAAGCATTATATTCTTAAGCTCAAAGGCTGGAATCATTGTGGGAACAAAATAATTAAGTGACTCATGAGGATAGGGCTATGTATGATTATCAGCACCACAGAAATTAAGGGAGAATGTGATTTTTTATAATAATTTTTTATTATGTTATGTTAGTCACCATATCCTTAGTTTTTGATGTAATGCTCCATGATTCATTATTTGCATATAACATCCAGTGCTCCATGCAATTTGTGCCCTCCTTAATACCCATCACCGGCCTATCCCGGTCCCCCACCCCACTCCCCTCTGAAACTCTGGGAAACAAACTGATTTTCTTTTCTTTTCTTTCTTTCTTTCTTTCTTTCTTTCTTTCTTTCTTTCTTTCTTTCTTTTTCTTCTTTCTTTCTTTTCTTTTTTTTTTTTTTGATGTTGATCACCTTAGGACAACCAACCAGACATCTAAACCTAAAAACTTTCTCTTTATAGCAAGCAGGTTGATTGTCTAAGGCAAAAACCTCTAACTTAATTTTTGTTTAAAAGATCTCTTAGTTCAGACCACCATTGGCCATGTAGAATATTTGCATAGCTTTTTTTTTTTTGCCTTAGGGTTTATTTCATGTAGAAGATCTCCCAATTTAAGATGTAGCAATTCTTTGGTACCTGAAAAGCAAAGAAGTTCTCCATTTTAATTTGATAATTTTGGGCTTCACAGTTCATTACGAGAACCAAACTCAAGGGTTTATGTATCGACAGATGGCATGATTATACTCATTAAATGTGTTGCACTCCTATAGATTTTCCTTAAACTCAGACTTGTCAACTTATATGTGATGGAGTAAGCCCAGGGATAAAACAGAAGGGAACCAGTGAGTATGTGCCTTTTTTAAAAGAACAGAATAAAATGTATATTTTTATAATAAGCTACACAATGTGTATTCCCATTCACTGAAGAGGTAATGCCATATAAACATGCAGGGGGGCAAAGGGGAGGTTTGAAGATGCCCTTGTGTCATTGACCTTGAAAGGGAGTAAAATGAGACCTGGAATTTCAATTGTTTACTTAGTAGTTAGCCTTTCTTCTATTAAATATTTACTTACGATATTTGTAGACCTGTGTTCAGGATCAGAAGATTAAATCATCTGACCAGAGTTACAGCCAGGGCTGTGATTACGAGTAGGCTATATGGGATTGTGTAATTGGAATCCCCAGCCTCACTATCAGATAAAATAGAGTAAAAGCTACACTACTTCCAGGATAACTTCAGCCTTCTCCTCCAGTGGAGGGAATGTATATTCACTGGCAAGACAAGACAGACTAGAACAAGCACAATAAAACAAGTATTAAAAATTCATGAAAAAATGAACTCAATCTGAGTAAGTCTTATGAGACTCAAAGGAATTTGACCACAGCCTGGAAGGATGGGATTAATTTTAACACTTAGCACCCAGACGGTGAACTCTTCCAACACATAACAAGCTCCTAAAGGGCAAGACTTAGGACAACGTTACTACTTTACTGTGTCTGGTTCATGGTCATTGTTTGTTTTAGTAATAGTGCTTTTGATTCCAACTAACAGAACACTCAATTTAGCTGACTTAAACAATAGGGACAAATATATTAGCTCACGTCTATGGGTCATGTGGCTCCAGAGTTGGTCATTCAGTGTCTCAACAATCCAACAAGTACCTAGTTGTTTTTTTTTTCCATCTTTCACTTTTACCATCTTCATTAATTTGATTAGAACACTGCATTATCACTTTCAGTGGAAGAAAAGGGACTATTTATTCCTATATTTCTATATAAGGGTTATGGAATTTTCATGGAAAACCACCAGCAAGCTTGTCCCTTACAACTCATTGACTAAAATTGGGTCACAGACTTCTGTCAAACCAATGATTGTTAATGGAAAAGGGATAACCACGTTTGGGTGCAATAAATCAGGATTTGCCTCTGAGCTGTATAGTGAAGGAGTGAAACAAAATCAGGTATTCTTGTTGGGTAGGCAACCAATAGTGCTTGACCCATTGTCCAACATATACTAAATTTGAACTGAGGTGGAATAGTGTATCTAGATAGAAAGTGCAGCATTAGCAAAGATAAAGAGAGCTCCCATGTTACCCTTGGATGATTCCCAGCACTTCCTCACTGTCTTCAATCTCTTCCCCTCCAATCTATCTTCCAAACAACTTTCAGAATGATCTTTTTAAAATGCTAAACAAGTTGTTCTCTTGCTCTCAAAAATAAAAAAGTACTGCAAAAAGGCTTGAACGTAGGTTTTCATTTCTAGTCCAATATTCTTTTCTACAAACTATGATGCTTACTTAATTTTACATTTTTATAGTAGAACCGTAGCAGGCTGTTTTAGTCTATCCTGGTTGCTATAACAAAAAATATCATAGACTAGGTATCTTATAATAGCAAACATTTATTATTCATAGTTTTGGAGGTTGGAAAGTCCAATATCAAGATGCTGACAGATTTGGTGCCGATGAGACCCGACTTCCTGGTTCATACGTGACCATCTTCTCATGCATCCTCACATGGCAGAAAGGCTTAGGGACCTCTCTGGGGCCTCTTTTATAAGGGCACTAATCCCATTCATGAGGGCTCTGCCTTCCATGACCCAATCACCTCCCAAAGTCCCTACCTCCTGATGCCATCACACTGAACATTAGATTTTCAGCATAAGAATTTTGGGAGACACAAATGTTCAGACCATAGTGCATGCCAAATTACAAGAGAAAAAAGAGTTTTACAAGCAAAATATAGTGTAATCTATACAGAATTAGACCTGATATAATTTAATAGTTATACACTGTGCATCACTTCCAAGTGGGCCCTTTAATAGTGCAACATAGGAAGGGGCATACACTGAGAAGATGTCACATTTGTTGTTTTAAAACCCAAACATAAAGAGACTCTACTCTGCAAAGGGATTTTAGAACCAGTCCCATCATCATAGTAGGAACACGGTATGTGTGGTGGAGGAAAGGGCTGATGTCCCCAGTGCAAAAACAGAGAGCAGGTTTCTGGACGGAGATGATAGTCACAGGATCAGACAGACAGCCATTCCCAGGGCTAATGAGTCAAGATTCAAAAATTGTTTGCTTATAAGCTCTTTATTTTGAAATAATTACAGATTCATAAGAAGTTGTGAAGATAGTACAGAAAGGACCTGGGTACACTTCATCCAAATTCTTCGTGGTTACATTATATATAATTGTAGCACAATATCAAAACAATAATTTTACATGTGCATGTAGTTTTATGTCATTTTTTTCACAAGTGCGGATTTGTGTAACTACCACAGAAGCAAGATAGAGAATTATTCCACCGCCACAAAGATTTCCGTCATGCTTCTCCTATTAAGTTACATCCAGCCTCTCCCTTCTTCCAAGATCCCTAAGTCACTAGTGGCAACCACGAATTTGTTTTCCATTGCTGTATTATGTTATTTCAAGAAGGTTATATAAAAGAAATCATACATGATGTGACCTTTGCTACTGGCTTTTTTCCCCCCCCACTCAGCATAATGACCTTGAGGTCCATCCATGCTATTTCATGTATCAGTAGTTCTTTCATTTTTAACACTGAGTAGTAGTCCATGGTGTCTTAATCTGCTCAGTCTGCTATAATGGATGGAATTTCAGACTGTGTGGCTTAAATAACAAATTTATTTCTCACAGTTCCAGAGACCAGGAAGTCCAAAATCAATATGTTAGCCTATTTGGTGTCTGGTTAGAACTCTCTTCCTGCTTTGCAGATGGATGTCTTCATGCTGAATCCTCAAATGACAAAGAGAGGAAACAAGGTTCTGGTCTTCTTCTTCTGCTTCTGCTTCTGCTTCTGCTTCTATCAATTAATTAAGATATAGTATATTATCAGTTTCAGAGCTAGAGTTTAGTGATTCGTCAGTTACATACAACACTCAGCACTCATTACAGCAAGTTCCCTCCTTAATGTCTGTCACCCAGTTACCCCAACCCCCTATCCACCTCCACTCCAGCAGCCCTGTTGGTTTCCTAGAGTTAAGAGTCTCTTATGATTTGTGTCTGGTCTCTTCTTAAAAGGGTGTTAATCCCTTCATAAGAACTCTGCCTCATTACCTAATTGTTTCCCAAAGGCTATATCCAAGTACCATTACCATGGGGATTAGGATTTCAACATATGTATTTTAGGATGGATGCGAGTATTCAGTCCATAGCACATGGTATAGATGTACCACATTCAACCACTCAGCTATTAAAGAATATTTTGGTTGTTTCCAGATTGGAGCTATTATAAATAAAAATGCTATAAACTATCATGTAAAGGTTTTTGTTCAGAAAAAAAAAAGTTTTCATTTCTGTAGGATAAATGCCCAGGAACACAACTGCTTGTTCATAAGGTTGGTGTGCATTTAGTTTTTGTTTTTGTTTTTGTTTTTTTGAAACTGTAAAGTGTTTTCAAGAGTGGCTGTGCCATTTTACATTCACACCAAAACTTATAAAAGGTCTACTTTTTCTGCATGATTATCAACACTTGGTATTGTTATCATTTTTTTTTCTGTAGTTATTCTAATAGGTGTGTAGTGGTATCTAATTATGGTCTTAATTTACATTTCCCTAATGACTAGTGATGTTGAACATCTTTATGTGCTTAATTACATTGTATATCTTCTTTGGTGAAAATATGTCTTTTGCCCATTTTCTAATTGGATAGTTTTATTATTGTTGAGTTTTGAGAGCTATTTATATATTCTATGTATGTGGTTTCCAAATATTTTCTCCAATCTGTAGCTTGTCTTTTTAATTCTCTTAACAGGATTTCACAGAGCAAACATTTCTAATTTTGAAGTTCAATTTATCATTTTTTAATAATATTTTTATTATGTTAGTCACCATACAGTACATCCCTAGTTTTTGATGTAAAGTTCCATGATTCATTACTTGCATATAACACCCAGTGCACCATGCAATACATGCCCTTCTTAATACCCATCACCAGCCTATCCCAATCCCCCACACCCCTCCCCTCTGAAGCCCTCAGTTTGTTTCCCAGAGTCCATAGTCTCTCATGGTTCATTCGCCTTTCTGTTTACCCCCCCTTCTTCTTCCCTTTCTTCTCCTACAGATCTTTGTATTTCTTATGTTCCATAAATGAGTGAAACCATATGATAATTGCTTTCTCTGCTTGACTTATTTCGCTTAGCATTATCTCCTCCAGTCCCGTCCATGTTGCAGCAAATGTCGAGAAATCATTCTTTTTTATGGCTGAGTAATATTCCATTATATGTATATATCTGGATTAATAAGATGTGGTCCATATATACAATTTATCATTTCTTTAAATGGAATTGTCTTTTCGTGTCATGTCTAAGAACTCTTACTCAAACCTTATGTCCAAGATTTTCCCAATATTAACTTCTAATTTTTTTTATAGTTTTATGTTTTACCTTCTATGGTCCATGTTGAGTTGATTCATGCAAAAGAAAGATATGAGATTTAGGTCAAAGTGTTTTTTTTCTTTGTTTTTGTTTCATTGTTTTCTTTTGCCTGTGAATGCTCAGTTGTTCCTTCTGTTTAATATCCTATCTCTCCATTGCTGAGTTTCTTTTGCATATTGCATTTGTAAGTACTCCTTATATATTAGGATATTAATAATCTTTTATACAGATTGAGTGCTAAAGATCAGTTGACTGTACTTGTGTGCAGCTATTTATAGGTTTTCTGTTTTGTTCTTTTGATCTATGTGTCTATCCCTCCACAGATACCACACAATCTTAATTACTATAGCTATGTAAGAAGGTTTGAAATTGAGTAGAGTAATTCATCCTTCCTATTTTTTTCCTTAAAATTGTACCAATTCTAGCTTCTTTGCCATTCTATATAAGTGGAAGAATAGTTTTGTCTATAGCTACATAAAAACTTGTTGATATTTTGATAAAAAATTATGTTAAACCTGTTTACAAGTTTGGGACAACTGGCATCTTTACTATTTCTCTTTTGATCCATGTGTACACTTTTCCTCTCTATTTAGAATCTCTTTGATTTCTTTTATCAGCACTTTTTTAGTTTCCCCCATACCATTCCTGCACACATTTTGCTAGATTTACACACAAGTATTTTATTGTTGATTGTAGTTAGCAGGAGAAATAGGGAAGTTTATATCTAGCACATCCTCCCAGTAGCGGAAGTTCCCAAATATTGTTCTTTGAGAAACATGTAAGCAATATATAAGACTGAAAAATCAATGAATAAAAGCAATATGTGCACATCTATACTGGATGACACCAAACTGTATGGGAAAACAGCAGCATAGGATTTTTCAGAGACAATCTTTGTTGTTCAAGCCTACATGACTACATAAGATTTTGAGTGTGTGTGTGTGTGTGCACAAAACTTGACATATTATCTTTTTCACTTTACAATGTACTTTGGAAAATATTTCCAGACCAGTAGTAGAACTGCCCCACTTATTTTTAGCTGGTTTCACAGTATTTCATAGCACGGGTCCGGATCACTTACCTTTAATTGTCAAATCCCAAAGCCCCCCAAACTTAGTATTACCCCAAATTTTGATACCCAAACTATCTAGCAACAAACTCACTTGAGTTGATATGAGAATACTTATCTCTTTGGTAATCTCACTTAGTTTCATGGAGTATGCTTCAGAAGTATGAATATATTATATTGCTGGGTTCTCCTCAGTGTCTGCTAGAAATGGGAGTATATATCATACTTGGGTTGTATTACTTTACTAAAATAAAAAAGGAGAATCTGCGTTCTTTTTTTTTTTTTTAATAGGATGTGGAGCCCACTGTGGGGCTCGAACTCACAACTCTGAGATTAAGACCTGAGTTGGGATCAAAAGTCAGATGCTTAACTGACTAAGCCACCTACGAGCCCCAAAAAGGAGAATCTGCATTTTGAATCAAAATTGGCCCTAAGGATTCTGGATAAGAGAGTGTAGACATTTATCATGTTTTATTAAACCTGCTCCTATTGATGAACATTTTAATCGTTTCCAATATTTGTTCTTACAAACAATGCTAATACATACATGATTTCATGCTTGTGTGAGTTATCTGTAAGGTAAAGTCTTCAAAGAAGACTTCCATGGGCCAAAGTATTTGAGTATTTATAATTGTGCTCAGTTTGACCAAACTGCTCTTGTGCTCCCACCAGCACTATAAGAGTATCAGTTTTCTCTGTCTGTGGGCTTTTCGTATCTACAGAGTGCAATCAGCTCTCAGTCAGCCAGTGCTTCATTAGCTGAAACTCTCCATCAGCCAGGGCCCTACTCTCCTGAATTGATTGGACTTGGTGACAGTGAGACCCACAAGGGTTTAATGACAAGAAGTGTAACTGGTGCTGAGGCTTGTTTGAGCATCAGGTGGAGTTGACTGCAGCCTCACTCTTGGAAAACAGGCAGCTGGTATACTAGATGAGGCTTACTGCCGAAGTCATGAGACTGATCTTTTAAACAAGCCAGATGCTAGGCAGTGATAACGCTGTGCGTCACAAGGTTTGTCTGAAGGGAGATGACTGTGTCATTTATTGTTTTAGCAACTGCAAGGTTACCCTGGTCATTGAATCAGAACACAAGTCATTACTCGTCTAGACAACAAAGCTTATCATTAAAGGAACATGGTGTCAGGAAAGGATCTGCGTTCAAATCCTGCCTTTGTTTCCTAGTAGCTGTATTAATTTAGGCAAGTCACTTGACTATCCAGAGATTTGGTTTTCTCACCTGTTTAATTAGAATAATAATACATTATGATTATGATTAAGTGAGATGAATGTATTTTAGATATCTGGCATGTAGTAGGTACTCAATAAATGACTAGTTTAATTTTGAAGTTCTGAGCTAAGAGGCTGTAGATGCCTGTTAATTTTTAAAATCTCAGAATTTTTGAAATCTTACAGATAGGCCCTTCATTAGATCTTTTAAAAAGGTTGATTTGAACAAGCTTCAGTATAAATGAGCGAATCTTAAGGAGACTCTTCCGGGTTGTGTTATAAATAAACTCATTATTTTCAAAGTTTATTCAGGACAGGAAACAAATATATAACATCAGAAATTTAAAAGTGGTAAATAATATATATGGACAGGACATTTATAAATTATAAGAGATATTTAGTTAAATTTTATACTAACAAATTTGAGTAGCTCACACAATGAATACTTTTTTTAAGAAAATATATTTGACAAAGTTTAATTATAAAGAAGTAAAATATTTAAATAACACAATACTCACAAAAGATAAGAATGAATTGAACTTATTGATATGTTAAAGGTATGATATAATATGTCCCATAAGGGTTTTTCCAAGACTCAAGAGTGGTTCAACATTAAGAAGTTGTTAATCAACATTTATTGCAATAAGAGAGAAAGGAAAAAATAGGTTTGAACTATCTGATAGGTTGCTATAAGTCTGTTAATAAAATTAAATACCTATTCTTGAATCAAAAAAATTAGTATATTAATCATTAAGGAGAATAATACTTCTGTAGCATGATAAAGTATGTGTCAGAATCTAACAGTAAATATCATGCCTCCTAATCACTATCATACTGAACATTTGCCACCTGCAGCAATTGTTCTAAGTACTTGTACATGTATTAGCTCACTTAATGCCCAAAACACCCCTAGGTAAGTAGTGTTATTTTCCTCTTTTTACAGATAAGAAAATTGAAGAACAAAAATGTGATGCAATTTCATCAAAATCCTACATTAGGAAACAATAGAGGTGTCCTTTGAACTCAGACAGACTGGCTTCCAAGTAGGCTTTACCATGCAATAATCTTTTATGAGTATTACACGCAACTTCCACTAAAATCCAGTACAAGAAACTTATTAGGTGCCTGGCGTCAATATTAATAAAAAATATTTTGGGAAGATTAGAGCAAAATGCAATAAGATCACATGTGTGCATATATACCTTCATTCTTGTAATTCATATATAGTATATATGTCTCAATCTCATTCAAAATAGCAATTGAATTTTATTTATTTTCTTCTCTAAAAAGATTTTTTAATTTATTTTTATTCTTATTTTTTAAATTTAAATTCAATAGCCAACATATTTACTTATTTTTAGAGAGAAAGAGAGAGAGAGAGCAGGGGGAGGAGCAGAGGGAGAGAATTTCAAGCAGACTCCCTGCTGAGCATGGAGCCTGACAAGGGGCTCAAACCCATGACCCATGAGATCATTACCTGAGCCAAAACCAGGGGTTGAACATTCAACCAACTGAGCCACCCAGGCACCTCATAGCAATAGAATTTTAAAATGCATGATTATTAACAAACAAGAAAGATGCAAAATTTTGACTTTGATGAAGAAAACCACAAAATTGTACCCAAGTGTACAAAGGAAAACTTAATATATTTACTTATAATGTTACTAGATAATAAAACTTGGTATCTATTATATAGTTCTTGCAAAAAATAAATTTAATCCTTTCCCAATCAAAATTTCTAGTTGCCAAGTTGTTTATTTACATAAATAAATGCACAATAATATCTAATAAACACCTGGGATAGAATATAATGGTGTTGGGAACTGTGCAGGATGACTTAGGGGATTGTTCTACCAGAGATCTGCTACAAAGATACAGAAAATAGAATAGAGAGATAGTGGCATGGATACAGATAGAAACAGATAAATTGAAAGGAAAGAACAGAATATACAGAAAGAGACTTTTCTGTATACAAGAAATTGGCCTATGATAACACCAGTCTTTCAAAATTCCTGGGGAAAAAGGGGCAATTTGAAAAATGGGGAGACAAATGGACTCAGAAAACAAAGTCAAATCCATTTATCGCACCTTCAGTTAAGATGAATTCCAGATGGATATAAAATATAAATCTAAAAAAACAAATATTATAAGCCATATCATGAAGATGTGGAGATATATATAGACATCTAAGAAGTCTTGAAGGCGATACCACAAACTGAGACCTGCTTAGTACTGTCAATGGATGCATTCAGCTTGGCCAGGGGAGGGAGTTCAAGGAAGAAAGGAGGGAAGGAAGGAAGGAAGGAAGGAAGGAAGGAGTGTGGGAGGGAAGGAAAGAAGGAAGGAAGGAAAGATAATTAAAAAAAAAAGAATTGAGGTGGAAGCCTCAAAGACATACCATTTCTGATTGTCTCAGTAATAAAATATTAGGAGGTCTTACATATAGTCCTTTTACACATATCTGTTACCTTCTTGACTCCTGAAGGCATTTGATTTTGTGTGACTCTCTTCCTAATCATAAAGAAATAGATGTAAATATTTTAGTTCAATGTGTGTATGTAAATATGAAATAAAATGATAAAGTTAGAAGACAAATAGCACTCAGTAAAATCTTTAACGTGAATGACAAACTGAGTGGTAATATCCTTAATATATAAAAATCAATTTGCAAAAGTTAAAAAAACTCAATACAGTAATGGGTAAAGAATCAAGCAGATACAAAGGTATATGGAAGACAATATAAACAAAGAAATTTCACAGCACAAGCGCTCTAAGAGATGAGTATATGATTATTTGGTGAGAGCTGAAATATTAGTGATCTTCCATATTAGCAAGTGCAAGGGAGAAATAGGCACCTCCAGATATTGTTGATGGGGTTATACATTTGTATGTTTTTTCTATATACAACTTGACAACATATGTCAAAATATAAAATATGCATACCTTCTGACTCAATAATCCCACTTCAAGAAAATTTCATTTAATCAACTAATAGATATTGAGATTGTATTACATGATAAATACTACAGTATATACTGGGGATAAAAAGATGGACAAGTTCTTTAAGCCTCCCTTCTTCTCACATGAATTGTCCATTTTCTTGGGAATATATCCTTAGTAGATGATTGAACAAATATACAAATATATAGGTGCAAGGGTACTTTTCCCATATGCTTGATGTAGCTAAATTTAAAACTCAAATGCCATCAATAATATGGATTAGATAAATTAATTATTTCATATTCCAGAAATGACCACTATGCAGCCATTTATAAGGTGATAGCAGAGCCAAATTATTTGACATAGAAAATGTCCATGATGTATTACTAAGGGAAAATGCAGATTATAGAACTGTACAGCAGGGTCTATCTACCAATTGAAAAGAATTATGCCTAAATATTATAGCTAGTGACCTCTAGATGGTAGAATTATAGACAGTTTCATTTTCTTTTTACTTAGGTGCATTTTCTGTAATGAAAATAATTATATGTGTTAAATATTGAAGTGAAAACTTCATTCCACTAACGTTACTCTCATATAATAAATCACCCACTTTTTTCCTGTTACATAATGTCTTCCTTTTAGAGATCTGTTAGGTACTCAGCTGGCCCTCTCCAATGTGGTGGAACAGAGAGAAGTAGTGTGTCCTTCCACCAGACCGGAGGTAGGCCAGGGCGATGAGGACAGATCATGCCTGAGCTCGATGTGCAGGCTGGCATCAGAGCGTGCAAATTGGAGTAGGGCAAAATTTCAAGGCTGATGGAAAAATCTATTGCCCAAGGAGATAGAGATCCCTGGTTCTTTGAATGACAATGCCAAATATCAGCAGTCCAGAAGCCTGAAATTTCCAGGAGAGCCTCATAACAGTCCAGATTTTTTTAGGCTGGAAAGGATTTGTGGAAAGGAATTAGCTCAACAACTTGGCTTCATCCTTAAGAAACCTGAGGCTCAGTGAAGACAGAGGGTGGAAAGGGCATGGGAATAACAGTCACCATGTATTAGTATTGTGAACTTTATGTTCCCTTCAAAACTGTCATGCTGTTACTATTTTCGACATACACAGAAAATAAAACAGAATGGGTAGAGAGTTGTTTGAGGCTACAAAGTTAGCAAGACAGGCAGCCCCATCTGCCCCCACAACTGGTGCCCTTTAATCTACCCCCCCAACCACAAAGGTCACTGGGGACAGAGAGAGGAGATGACTGACTCCCAAACCAAAGCTCCCCTGAGGGCTCGGTGCTTTGACCACAGGGGCTTCAGACCTATGCAGTGGGTTCTGCTTTCTCCTGGACATTCTCCGGGAGCGTCCAGTCCCAGCACAAATTGGATCGGAGGGCCAGAGTCTCTGACACATCTGATTCCATAAACGCACATATCCCCTGGAGCTGCTACAGCCAGGTTGCTGGGGAAAGGCCCTTTTCCTCAGTGTCCTTCCCTGTCCCCTTCTCTGGAGAGTCTACCTACAACAGTCAGGGCATGGACTCAGACAGAATGAGAGCTCCCGTGGAGTCTTCCAGTCATGATTGTGGTTTTATCAGTTCAAGTTAGGGATTCTCAACCTCGGCACTATGGACATTTTGGGCCAGGTGATTCCTATTGCTGGGGGCTTTCCTCTGCATTATGGGGGTAGAGACCAACATTGCTGGTCTCTACCCATTAGATGCTAGTAGCTCCCTCCTCCAAGTCCAGGTCATCACCGTAAAAACGTCTCCAGACATTTGCTCTGAAGGCAAATCTCCCCGAAGTGAGAACACTGGTTTGGAGAAATGTCCACACTCTTTCTCCTCCCCAAACACCCTTAAAAAAACTAAATGAAAACCTAGGAAGGAGAATCACACACCTTTTCTGGAGGCTAATTAGGCCCTTATCTGCCTCTTGTGTGCGTATGGAGATGCCCAAATAGTGAGGGTTTTACCTGATTCAGTGAGGTAATGCCCCTCCTTTCCACTTTTTAGGCTGCCTTTACTTATTTCCTTACCATTCATCTGCCTCTTGATGTTTTTATTTTCTGAGCTTTTACATGGAGAAGACCCTTGTTTAGAATTTTTTAATTCTGTCAGCCATTGCTTCCTAGATTCCTTTAAATCTTTTCTGTACCCCTCCTGTTACCCTTCCGTCCTGTTTCCCAGCCAGTTTTGTCATTCTTCGTAAAGACAGAAGGCTGGCTGAGGTAGAGTTCGGGGGCCTGCGTCAGGTCTGTGCCCCTTCTTTGTCATCCTTTCATTGTCTCATAGTCTCGAACAACTCACACAACTCACATACCCTCTCTGAGACTCAGTTCCTCATCTATAAATAGGGGGAGGCTTGCCCGCCTTTCTTACCTCACTAGATTGTATTAAGGGTCAAATGATGGAATAGATGTGAAAGTGCTTTGCAAAGAATAAAGGGACATAATTTATTAAAATTATCATTATTATGACCAATTGCCCACATCATTTAAGTTACAGATGGGACAGATGAGCTTTTTATCACGTGGCCTCAGCCTATCTCTTCAGCCTTGCTTGGCACAGGGAAGACACACTTGCCTGGAGTTTGGGAGCTGGCTCTATGACCTAGATTTGCCCTGTGTTTGTCACTGCCCTTCTTTGAACTCCAGGTTTCTTGTCTAGTTCAAGCAGAGGATTTGGCTGGATACCCTGATGTCCCTCCCCTCTTTCTCCCTAGCAGACTAATCTGTGGGATGAGGTGTTGCCTCCACGGCAGTGATTAGAGTAACTGGCCTCTTCCAGTTTACCTCAATTTTTATTCTGTCTTCTAAACTGCATTTGGGATGCTGACACCTGGAATAACACTGAGCATTTTTCTAGGAGACCCTCGAAGAGGAGAAGGATCACCTCAGAATTCCCTCAGGAGAATTTTTCAAATTATCCAATTCCATATTCACTTCTGACCTCTTGGATGGCAGCATACTTCAAGTTCCACTAAACTAGAATACTGTATGGAAGCAAGATAAGAGGACCACCCCCAGGAGTTTCTACAGGATTATGTGGGAAGTAAGTAGAAGCCCGCTAGGACAGTAGGTGGAAGGCGTGCCCACTGTAAGCTCACTAATGCCCTTAGGATGTAAGAGCAGGAGCTAGGGGCTGGCTGGGCTGAGCTCAAGGGGTTGGTGGAAGGTCAGACCCAATCCTCAGCCCAGTGCTGCTCAAAGACCTTTCTGAGTTGATAGAAATATTCTGATCTACATTTTCTTTTCTTTATTTTTTTAGCAGCCCTCTTGAGGTGTAATTGATACACACAACGGTATATGTTTAATGTGCACAATTTGAGAGTTTGAATGTATAAAGATGTTCATGGTACCATCACCACAATCCAGGTGTTAAAACACCCAGCACCTCCTAATGAATGTTACCTGGGTCTTTTTTTTCTTTTCTCTTTCTTTTCTTTCTCCTCTTTCTTTCTTTATCCTCTTCCTTTCTTTCTTCTCTTTTCCTTCCTTCCTTCCTTCCTTCCTTCCTTCCTTCCTTCCTTCCTTCCCTTTCTTTCTCTCCCCTCTCCTCCTCCTTCTTCTTCCTCTTCTTTATTTTTATTATTATTATTTTTGTGCTAACAACACTCTAAATTAAATCTACTTTTTTAATAAAAATTTGAGTGCATAATACTGTACTGTTAGCTACAGACCCTGTGTTGTGCCACAGTTCTCTAGAACTTATTGGTCTTGCACAACTGAAACTTTGTATCCAATGAGCAACATTGGTTCATGTGCCCCTCCCCCCAGCCTCTGACAACCACCATTCTACTCCTTGCTTCTATGGGTTTTGACTATTTTAGATATCCCATGTAAGTGGAATAATGTAGTATTTGTCCTTCTGTGGTTGGCTTATTTCAATTCACTAATGTCCTCCAGCTTCATCCATGTTATCATTAATGATAGGATCTCCTACTTTTTAACAGTCTGAAAAATATTCTATTGTACTTATATACTGCATTTTCTTTATCTATTCATTTGTAAAAGGACATTTGTGTTGTTTCCATGTTTGGGTTATTGTACCCACTGGGCACATGTGATATTGGGTATTTGAAATATGACTGCTATGACTGAGGAACTGGATTTTTATTGTATTGAATTTTGATTAATTTTATTTAAATTTAAATAACCACATGTGTGTGTCAAAATTATATTCAACTTTCTGGATACCAGGGGCCAAAGGTGCTCAGTGAAGGGGGAGGATGCCATCAATGCTGTCACTGAAGGTTGGGATTCATGTCAGTCAGAGAAAGCAGTGAGATGCCAACTGGCATAGAGCTCCTAGAACACTCATGAGAAAGAAAATTCCTACCTAAGCGTATATTTTCCTACTGCAGTGACATTTATTCATATCTCCTTTTATCTAGTCCCTATAATATACCAAATCTACAAATGAAAACAAAAAAGCAAATCCATCAGATCCATCCTAGAGATCAGTGTGGAAGGAAGGAAAGAGGGCATTAGAGCATCTAGCCTAGTCTCCTGGTTAAGCTAGAAGAGAAAAAACCTGGAGTTCAAAGAAGGAAAGCGACCAGCAAGTGTAGGTCACAAATTCATGCCTCTAAACTGCCAGCCAGTGTGTTTTCCCTCATCTCCAACTTCAGATGCAAATAGCAGAGCATCATGTAGAGAGATGTGTGCTGTCAGAAGCACTGTCAGCTCCCAGTATTAAATAAATTGACCTTCTGGAATCTAAGGGTATGAAAAGAGAGGGGAAAAGAACTAAAAAAAAGAGGGGGGTAAGAAATTGGATTAAGGGGCACCTGGGTGGTGCAGTCGTTAAGCATCTGCCTTCAGCTCAGGGCATGATCCCGGCGTTCTGGGATCGAGCCCCACATCAGGCTCCTCTGCTGGAAGCCTGCTTCTTCCTCTCTCACTCCCCCTGCTTGTGTTCCCTCTCTCGCTGGCTGTCTCTCTCTGTCAAATAAATAAATAAAATCTTTATAAAAAAAAAGAAATTGGATTAAAAAAAAGCAAAATTCCAGGACATATATTTAGGGTATGTTCATTCATATTTTCACCAAGACTTGAGGGATATCAAATCAGCAAAGAAAGAAAGGTGATTATGAATCAGAGTGATTGAAAACCAAGATATTTTATAAAATGGAGAGACATGATTTCAGAATTGAAGAAAAAAGTAATGGAGACACTGGGCAGAATTGGATAAGAAAAGTAAATGTATCAGAATTTGAGAAGTTGGTTCAAATATATTTCCATCGCTCAAGGAAAATAATAGAAATATGACAAAAGAGAAAATAAATGATATGTAGAATCAGATGAGAAATGAAAGAAATCATAAAATTAGAATGAATAATTAATGTTCAAATCAGAAGGTCTCACCCATGAAATTAACGTTATGAAGCTCATAACTAGGATACTAGCATATGGCCTTGTGGCATTCACAGTGAAAAGGGAAAGGAAACAGAATTTGTCATTTTAAGCAGGAAGTAAAATGGGACTATACCTACAGTGGCCAAAAGTTTCTTGCTTCCACTTCACCTCTCCACAGTACTACATGGGACAAGGCCATTCAGATGTGTCAAGCATGACACCACCTATACAAACACCTTCTATTTCCTCCCAAAGCAGTTCGAATAAATTACAAACTCATTACATATTTTCAAAGAAATAAATTCAAAGTCAATATCCCCAGCACTTTTATAGTGGATTTCCAACTCTTAAGGAATAGGTAAGTCATATGTTATCTAAATTATTCCAGACCTAAGTGTTTTATGAGGTAAACGTAACCTTGTGAACTTGCAAAAGACAGTCCAGAAACAAAATTCCAGTCCAATCCCATTTATGAGCACAGGGGTCCAAATTTATACATGCACACACACAAATTACAAGGAAATCTATCACAGTATTTTCAGTAATAATGCCCATTATTTACTTGAGAAATTGTTCAATATTAAGAAATAAATTGACAATTTTTTTTTGCAATTCTTGGCATATAATAATAATAGCTCATGCTTAATGAGCACTTACTATATGCCAGGTGTTATTCTAAATGTAATTAAATCCTCGTAACACCCTTTGAGGTCGTTGTTATTGTCCCCATTTTATAGAAAGGGAAGGATTTTGCCCAAAATCCCACAGATAGAAGAGTCGGAGGCAGGATAGGAATACAGGCAGCCTACCCCTGATCTTGAGGTTCTTAACCCTCATGCTGCCCAGCAGGCACATGGTAAATATTTGTTGACCTACATTTCTTATCTTTATTATTTGTACTAAGATTATCTCTTACTTCATGCCAACCCCCCCAATGCCAAATGTAATTTCTTAAAATAAAATGCATTATTGTGACTCACAGGTTTCCGTGGGTTGACTGGGAAAGCTCCCAGTTCCATGTGAGATTGTAGCTGAATGTGTGGCTGCACGGGACACCTGGAGGCTTGTTTACAATGTGTCAGCGTCCCTGATGCTTCTCAGCCTCAGCACTAAGCTTGGGCTTCTTACAGATGGTAAACTGTATATAAGTAGCTGCATTTATTCAATAGCCCTTAGCTTCCTAGAGGTGGGAAGTGGAAGCTTCTAGGCCAATTGATGGCATCCCAAGTGGACACTATCACTTCCACCACATTCCTTGGGACAAGCAGTCAAAGGCTCCCTCTGGATTCAAAAGGACATAGAAGACATAAGAAACAGGCTCACCTGTGGGTGGGGAGTGGCAGTAGCCCACGACAGAAGAGCAGGCGTGACCTGCCACAGTTACTATTCTTATTTAATAATGCAAAAGCAAAGCACTATGCAGTGATAGTGGAAAGGAAGACTCCTTCCTGCCATATTTGCCCTCATCTTTTTGGTTTGCCTCAGCTCTTTCCAACTGGCAACCACGTTCATTCCTTTGCCTCCCAGGTCCCTTATGGAAACATAAACAAAAACAAATGTATATCCTTCTCTTCCTAGTTCTTACACAAAAGGGGGCACATTGTATACACTAGCAATCATCTTAAATCTTGGAGAACTGCCTGTATTAATATGTACAAAGAGAGAAAAGGGGATAGAAGGAAAGGAGGGGGGAGAAAGAACGGGGGAGGAAGGAAGGATAGAGGATAGAACTTAGAAACTACATACCAACAACAACGACAAAAAATGCGAGTTCACACTACATTATTAATGACAGTTCTCTCTCTATGGAGCAATTAATGCAATTTTTTCCTCTTTTCTGCATTTTCTAAATTTGCTATAATGAACATATGCTACATTTGTGATAAAAATGTTTTCAATACCCAAACCACATGGTTCAATTTTTATTCTGCTCTGTATTTTGTAGTTGTCCTTGTGTGCCTGTTTTTGAGAAATTGATCTCCAACCATAGTATAGATAGAAAAAGAGGACTGATGTGGCTTTTTGGGGGGATTTCTCAAACATACCCGCACGTGCTCAGAGAGTTGTACTGTGCCGATTCCCTTTTTCTACAACCTGACCTTCTATTAAACCCATGATATTACCCTATTATAATGAGTATAATCCTTGAGTTATGTACCTAGCACATGCAAGGCAAGGCATTGTGCTCTATGTTTGGATTATGGAGATGGCCAGGAAGAGCATATATACACCTCTCTGGGCTATAATTTGATAAGGGTCATATTAGCAGCCTTTTTGGGATCGAAAAGCAAAGACCCATCAATTTTGCCCATAGGCATCCGGGGCACAGTTTGCGTAGCGGGTGCTATTTGAGCTGATTCATCAAACAACCCATTTTTGAAAAAGGTTGGATAAGGCAGTCTGAGTAGGAGCTGTGATCTCTGCTGGGGAGCCTGGTGAGGCACCTTTGTGGATGAAGTGGTAGCAAATGACGCTGCAAATACAGACCAGGCTCCAAGGACAGAAGGGCTTGCAGCCAAACTGAGAAGTTGTAAGTTCTGCCCTTGAGCACTGTAGGGACAGCCAAGGAAGGAGCGTGACCATGTGCCAGGCACCAGATCTGTCTTTCCCCTGTTCCAGCTGCCTTTTGCGCAAGACACAGTGTGTTAATATTTGTTCTTGTAACAGGTACTTTCTGAGTTCAAGGAAATAAATCCTTAAGTTGTTTATTTCATTTACACTCTCGGCAAACTCAAAAGAAGACATTGTGTCCCCTGAGGTTTCAGCGGAGGTGAAAACACAGGTATTAGACTGGGTTCAAAGCTCTCTTGAGACTCCTCTGGGCATCGCTGATGGGTATAACGCACTTTGCCTCCAAAAAATAAAATAAAAAATAAATAATCACACTGAATTGTAATTCTTGGTGCTCCCTCTTTCCCATGGGTAAGAGCCCTGAGAAACTAGGTAGGGACTGTTGTTGGGGTCACCAGGGCACTCAGCCCCATGCCTGGCCCATTCTAGATGCTCAAAGCAAGTTAATTAGCATACGCTGTGAAGCAGGACCGAAACACACATTCTGAACGACAATCTGCAGAAATGAGTCTTATACCAGCTTTATCTCCCTGTTGGTACTCGCGGGTGTCTCTGGCAGGAGGAAAACCAGACAGTGGGTGCACAGAGCACAGAGTAGAAAACCGTGAGAGCTGGTGTAACATTTAGGTGGTGAGGCCAAAATCGTTAGATTCCTACTTTCCTCTGTTCGCTGGAAGCCACTTTTCCCTGATGGCCCAGGGGGAGGGAGAGGAGGCTTGCCAAGCCCAGCCATCATGAGACCATCTGGGAAGACTGGTCTGTTGGAGGTATATGTTTAATGACTGTCCTTCAGGACCCACTAGGGAGATAGGGGACTTAGAAACTGCTTGAGCTCCTCACAGTTAGAGGGTCCCCCTCGGAGATTTCACAGGCTCGTTCAATGCCTCACCAGCCAAGTTACTGCTCGAATAAGAAGCCTCCCTTAATTCTTCAGCTGGAAATGCACCCCTGTATTTTCTGAATCAGCAAAGCACTTTTCGTTTAAGGATCCCTTAGACCCCTTAGAACACTGCGGCAGGTCAGAGAGAACGCTGGTTTTTAACCCAGATGACCCTGGTTTTGATATCTTGCTGTCCCACGTGCTTGCTCTGTGACCTTGGAAATATATTTATTTATTTGAGTCCATATTGCTTTTATCATTAAAGAGAAGGTACTATTGACTATGGGATTGTTGTGAGAACGAGCCAAAGCTCTGTGTAAATGACTGCTTAATTATTACTCAGTCAGGCCTAAATTCAAAACCCCATTTCTACCACGTAATCTCTGGGTAAGACTTGAGGACAGTTTCTTAGCCGTTAGATATTTTTCCTCTTTCTGAAAAATGACATCCACCTTGTATAATGGTTGTAAGAATTAGTGGAGATGTAGATAATATGCCCAGCATGGTTTCTGGAGTCTGGCAGATACCCAAATATGACCCCTCCTCTTTTTATTTCTCCGTGATGTTGCCTAGTCTGTCCCACCCTTCAGATGGTGAAAAGACTGTAAAGACTCTTTGAAGGTTAGACGCATGACTGCTCCCAGCATCTTCAACTTATTGAATAAATAAAACACAAAGATATGCTGAAAAATTATCTGGGCAACCCTGGGGAATAAGAGGAATAAATCCACGGGTGGCTTCCTGTAATGTTAGATTACAGTTAAACTATGCTGAGTGGTGCAAGCCCAGCCTCCGGAGAGTCCTTGCCTCTGTCACCACTGTGTAGACACAATGATGTCACCATGTCCTGAAGCAGCCAGCGCTTCCCAGACTCGGGGCATTTGTGTACTTTCTTTGCCTGGGATATTGTTCCCAGGAATTTCCATCTGGCTTTTTCCTCCTTGCCCTTTGAAAGAGTCCCTCTCGTTGAAAGACCAATTCTTTGGGGAGCTTTTCCCAGGCCGTGCTCTCAGAGTGAGCATTTTCTCCAGTGTTTTTTCCTCATGTATTTTTTCTTTCACATAACTTACTAACATCTAAATTATAGTGGAGCATATTTTTGAGTTTTGCTGCCCAGAATCTTCTTGGTTCAGGATAATTTAAATTTAGCTTTTGAGAAGCTGGGAGGTTTGGGTGAAGCTGACTTCATCCCAGGGCTCCAGGACAGGACTGCATGTTGTAGAACAAAGCAATCATTAAACTCTAGCCCTCTGCTCATGGTGATGGGTTCAAAGATCTCTCTCACGCTCAAATCAGGATAGTGTAGCCAAATGAAACTCAATTCGGGGCCATAAAAAGTGATTTTTATTCCTCTTTCCTATGGACATGAATCAAGAAAGATGTAGAGGCTGGAGCTAAAGTAGTCATCTTCTAGCAAAGAAAGAGAAAGGGAGATGCTAGTGTGCGTGTGTGTCTCCTTTATGATTATCATTTAAATACCTGGATCAATCTATTCCTGAACTGGACCCACTGACAGAGTCTTCAGTTACATACCAAATATATAATTGACCCTTGAACAACGCAAAGGTTAGGGACACTGATCCCCTGTGTATTAAAAAAAACCCATGTATAACTTTGACTCCCCCAAAACTTAAGTACTAATAGCCTTCTGTTGACTGGAAGCTTTATGATAATATAAACATTATGATTAACACATAGGTTGCATGTTATGTGTATTATATACTACATTTTTACGTTAAAAAACTGGAGAAAATAAAATGTTATAAAGAAAGTCATAAAGAAGAGAAAATGCATTTATAATACTGTACTGTATTCGTCAAAAAGTCTGCATATAAGTGGATCCACAGAGTTCAAGCTGATGTTGTTCAAAAGTCAATGGTATTTCTTTTGATTATCCATTTTGAGTTGAGTTTTCTGGCATGTTCCAAAAATCATCAAGATAGATACGCTCGTTTAGTGTCTGTCTTTACCACTAAGCTAAAGCTTCAGGAGGGAAGAATTAGGTTTCTTTCTTAGTTATATCATTCATGCCTAGTACAGTGGTAGTTACAAAACAAGTTCTTCTAAAATAAGTTCTTTGTTGAATGGATCGATATGGTATAGTGCCAAGCTCCCAGGGGGCTCCGGTCTTCTCCAGATGTGGTCTCACTCACACATTAGAAGTGTTGTAAAGGCTTGGAAATGGTTGGGTTGGATTTCATAATGGTGACAAGTGTGGAACATCCAGGATGCCAGCATTAGTTTGCAGATTTTTATCAAGTGTTCTGTACCTGGGTAGATCTCAATGAAGGCCCCGTGTTGAGGCAGTTTCTGAGCTCCCAGGGTAGGATAGGCACACTCAACTTCACCAGAAGTCCCACCTTTTCCTGCTGCTCAGATCACTCGGGGACTGCTGACGCTGAGTCCTGGAATCAGAATTTTCAAATTAAAATAAGCCCTAGGGATTCTTTAATCTTATTGTACAGAGACAGAAACGTGTGCCCGTGTGGCTGAAGAACCGGTCCTGCAGCTCACCACACGTCGCTCCACCCCACAATTCTTTATTGCTCCTCTCTTCCTTCCCCCCTTTCTTTCATTTCAAATATCTTCACAGATGACTTTTTCTTTCCCTGTGAGCCACATCCATATGTGGGGGCCATACTTGTACTGGCAAATATAACACGATCGTTGCCCTTAAGCATCTCACGATCTATTAGAAAACGGAGAAAAGCCGAAGGACATTTATAACAGCATGTGGTCGTTATTGGAAGTTGTTGAAGCCCATTTGTCAGGCAGCATAGCCAATCTGCTGGCTGAGGGGGATGAGTAATTGTGGTGGGTGGTCGAAGGAAGATTATGGGGGACTTCGAAAAGGTAAAACATGAACTGAGTCCTCAACTCTGCCTCAGGTAGAGGTCACCAAAATATTAAGATTGGAGTTAAGGTGACTTAATAACTAAACATGGCAGGAGTATGGTTAATTATATGCGCAGTGTGGAGAGATGGGAGTGTAGAGGCACGTGGAGGTTGTGTGCAAATGGCCTTGCTGGTCATGCGGGGACTTCTAACATTATCACAGGGACAGCAAGCCTTTGAGAGATTATGAGCAGGGAAGAAGCATGGTGAAACGGGCATCAGAGAGTGACTGCTCTAACTGCCCAGATTGATGGGTGGATAGGACAGATGACAAGCAGAGAGTTAGGAGGCTGTGTCGGTAATCAGGGTGGGGGTGGGGGGCTGGTGAAGGCTGGCGGAGGTGTGACAACACAGACTGCTATGACAAGACACCCTGACATTCTGATGCTCTGCTAGCCTCCCTTCTCCCTCCTTCCCTCACCTTTAATGATTTCTAGATGTTCTGAAGTGGGACCTGGCAGATGGCATTTTAAGGAAAACTGACTTCACAGCCCCAGGTTCCGATCTGATTTATATATTTCTCTACCAGAAGGAGATGAGATGCGGTACCTTCTTAGGTAATTAATGCTTCAACATGCTGCCTTTGCACAATGAAATTGAAGCGGCTGGAAGCCTCATTTGCAGCCATAAGAATTCAAAGGACACAAGAAGGCTGATTTGTGATTGTTGCTTTTCCTCAATAAAAATTAAACTGATTACAAAGAGCTGACAATGAGACAATGTCTTGCGGAAGTAATGTTTCTGACATTTCGCTGAGTGTTTACCACAAATATTCAAATTTATCATTCTTGACATTCTTTAGAAAAATGGAGATAAAATATTATTTTGGTCCTGCAATATTTGCTTGTATGCACATTTATATGCATGCATAATTGACAGAAAATTAAAAGATTTCTGAGCTCCCCTCATATTCATTTTTTAAATTAAGGACTCTGATGAGAGATCATGGAATTAAGCCCGTAGAGCTTGTACTTTGGATATAAAAAGCATTTAAAGAGTGATAGTTATTTTCTGTAGAGAGAATGTACCCATTGTTAAAATCCTGGGATTCTTTTGTGAATTCAGCTTTTGGAGAAGAAATATTAACAAAAATAATAGATAACATTCATATGGACCTTGAAAGCTTACAGATATGATCTTATTTAAGTATTTCAATGATCATTTTGATATTTTTACTATCCCATTTCACAGATGGGACCAGAATTGTGCTCCCTGTTTGATATCAGACAAGTTCCTACACTCTCGAGATTTAGTTCCCTTGTCTGTACATGGAATTGATTGTCCTTGTGTCATGGGGCGAGTGTCAGGATCACGCGGTCCAAATAAAGCACAGCACAGCCACTTGTTAGTAATGCTTGTTGATACTATGATAACAACTGCTCCATTTACACTAAGCCACAGTTTAATTCTGACTTTCTTATTTCTGTTTCAATAATCTTGGAGTCATCCTAAATCAAATCATTCCATTGTTATATAGGCTCTTCTTTCACGATATGCTCTTTTGTTTTGTTTTTGTTTTCCTTTCATTCCATTCCCTCTACCATTGGCCCTGTACACAGTTTTACAAAATTTCCCTAATGCTGCTCACCTGGTCTTCCCTCCAGCATCCTTTCCATTCATTTCATCCTCCACGATGACACTGTGTGGACCTTCCAAAACATTAGCTTTGGTTATATTACTTCCCTGATGAATTTTTGTTGTCTACAAAGTTGAGAACATATTCCATCCCTGCCACTCAAGGACTCCTGTATCCAGTTACCTTCTAATTCCTCCCTAAATGTTTTTTTTTTTAATGAGTACTAAAACAAGAACAGCTTTTGCTGATGCAATGTTTTGTAATTTATAAAGTGTCTATGGATGCCCATGACATTTGATATGAAAACATTAATTTCTTCTGTCATAGCTATCAGAGACATGTTTAATTGTATTACATTGGAAGTGTAATGGTGTTGCCTAATGGAAAAATGCATTTTATCTCAGATTCTTTAAAAAAAAGTGACTATTTCTAAATTAGGTACACACCTGTTAAGATGGCTAAAATTAAAGAAAAACACCTGACAATTCCAAGTGTTGTGACGATGAGGGGCTACTTGATCGCTCATACATTTCTGTAAAGAATGCAAAATGGTACAACTATCCTGGAAAATAGTTTGGCAGTGTTTAATAAAGTTAAGAATGCATTTCTTATATGGCCTAACAATTCCACCTCTGAGTATTAACCATAAAGTAATGAATAGTTTTGCACACAAACCTTGTCACCAATGTTCAGCTTCATTTATAAAAATTAAAAATAGCAGCTTCACTTCCAATGGCCAAAACCTGGAAACAACCTACATGTCCTTTAGAGAGTGAAGAGTTAAACAAACACTAGTATATCCATCCGATGGAATACTACTCAGCAATGAAAAGGAGCAAATTATTGATTCATACAACAGCTTGATGGCATTTAAGCACAATAAACTGAGTGAAAAACCAATTTAAACTGTGGCAGGGACGCCTGGGTGGCTCAGTCGGTTAAGCGTTTGCCTTCGGCTCATGTCCTGATGCCCGGGTCCTGGGATGGAGCCCCAAGTTGGGCTCCCTGCTCAGCGGGGAGTCCAATTTCCCTCTCCCTCTGGCCCTTCCCCCTGCTCTCTCACACTCTTTTTCTCAAATAAATAAATAAAATCTTCAAATAAAATGTTGCATACTGTATGATTTTGTTTAACATTCTCAACATGACGAAATTAGAGCGAAAGAGAACAGATGAGTGGTTGTCAGGGGTTAGAGGGAGGGTGCAACCATTAAAGAAGGAGAATGACGGATTTCCTTTGTGGTGATGGAATAGTCCTGTATCTTGATTGCGCTGGTGGTTTTACAAAACTGTGTGGGTTACAAAATGTCAGAACCATACACAGACACAAACGCAGAAATGAGTGTATGTGGAAGCCGGTGAATTCTGCATATGGCCTGTAGTTTGGTTATTATTATGTGTGAATGGTTACCATGGTCAATGAAGATGTTATCCCTGGAGGACACTGAATGAAGAGGGTGCGGGAATTTTCCTTGCTCTTTTTGCATCTTTTATGCCAACCTAAAATAATTTCAAAATTTTTAAAAAAAGTTTTTAAAATGTGAGAGAGGTAGTAAAAATATCTCTGTAGCCAAAACAAAGATTAAAAAAAGCAAATTACACAGACGGACTTTAGACACAAAACTGTCTGCCCAGCACAGCAGAGGGCTATACCACCATCTTCATTTTCACTAACAGCCGTAGCCAGCATGTGAGAGAGAGCAGAGCCTTTCAAAATGTATGTATGTATGTATGTATGTATGTATGTATTTTGGAGGTCAACTGACAAAGACTCAGTCTTTAAAGTCTATATTTTAGGCAAATGCTTAAGCCTAGCCTAAAAGCTTTATAAAGCAAAAAGTACTTGTGTCCACACAAATAATAGTTAACATAGGACCCAGAATAGAAACCAATCTGGAAAAAAGCCCGGTCGTTCTACTACAAAGATTATTTGTGAGCTGATTCAGAAGTCCTGGTCTAGGAACTGTTTTCAAACTCTTGAAATGTTAGAGAGGAGAAACAAAACAAAACACATCACGCTCACACTCTGACACAAAGCAAGTTGGTTCAATAGACTAAATAAACCTGGGCTTTACTGTGTTGATAGATGTTATAGATTATTTTTTAAATCTTTTTACAGAGAAGAAGCCTGAAGCCCTCAGGACATGCCAGATGCTCTAGAATTTGTAGTGTGTGGCTTGTCCCTACAACCCATTTAAAGGCGCAGATTTCTCATCCCAAAGGGTAAGTTTAATCTCAGTGGTTCCTTCTGCATTTATTCATTAATTTCTCCATTCATTTGTTGACCAATATGAATTGCTTCTTTATCATGTGCCATGAACCTTACCAGTAGGGGATACAACAATGAACAAGAAAGTGAGACTTCACGAAGCTATTAGAGCGGGGGAGATATTGCCCAATAACTACAACAATAATTAAAATTGTGACATGTACAACACAAGAAATGGGCATGATGTTATAAAAACAAATGACTGGGATGCTGATCGATTCTGGACTTAGTGATAGCTTCCTTTTTTTTTTTTTTTAAGATTTTATTTATTTATTTGACAGAGATGGAGACAGCCAGCGAGAGAGGGAACACAGGCAGGCGGAGTGGGAGAGGAAGAAGCAGGCTCATAGCAGAGGAGCCTGATGTGGGGCTCGATCCCATAACGCCGGGATCACGCCCTGAGCCGAAGGCAGACGCTTAACCGCTGTGCCACCCAGGCACCCCTGGACTTAGTGATAGCTTCCTAAAACCACTGTCCTCTACCCCGTTTCAAATTGCTGTGGAAAAACAGCAGAGATCCCGTGGGATAGATATGGGATGGAAGGGGTGTCTCCATCCCACTCACGATGCCGGATAAGAGGGGTCCCTGAAGAGGGGGAGTAAGGGCAGGGGTGTGGAGGCTGCTGATCTGGAATCGGGCTAGGTAATTTCACTCAGAAATACAGAGGGACAGCCTGCTGGTTCCTGTGAGGTTTTTGAGGTAGCAGGTCTAATACCTTAGCTGGGCATGAACAGCACTCGATTCCCTGAGGAAGAAAGAGAACTGGGGAACCCACAGAGTTGGTAGCTGGAAACGCAGCTGACGTCAGCGAACCGAGCAGAGAACAGGTATGTAGTCTCAGGAGGCTGGTAAGTCAACTGGGAAACTGGCTGGAAGGAAAAGGGTCCTCCTTAAGGCTGAGTTTGAAGCCCGTAGGTTAATACCAGCTAGCACCCCCACCTTTCTCAACTTTGACTAATCCCTCAGCCTCCTGCCTAATTTCTTCAACCTTTTCCTCCATCTGTGGGCACTATTTGATCCTGACGTGAGGCAGGAAAAGCGTAAGCTGTGTGAGCTCTCACAGCCAGCTTTCGAAGGTCAGCTTGATAATTGACTACTTCCCTATAAACCTTAAAGGAAACCGGTCCTTCCGGTGTGAGTTTGTTTGCCAAGGAATAAAAACAAGTTCCCCAGAGGGCATAAGTGGCAACACTACGACACTTTAAAATGACCTTCCTGACCAACTCTGAACTACCTTTACTCGGCAAACTGTAGTTTGTTTTTCTGCTCAGGACACCAAGAACAGGGCTCATGAAGACGCCCTCGAAAGCATCTTCATCTTTCCTTTACCACACTTCTCATCATGTTTTCCCTGCAAAGGTGTGGATATCCAGATGTCATTGAGAGCTCTGATACCTGAGAATTACCATGATAAACATGGAGGTCAAAGTCCCTTGCCCCACCATGAACCATGTCATTCATGATGAAACTAAAATTCAGAGTGATATAAACATTGGGGAAACACAAGTTCCAGGAGTGTTCATGGAGGAAGTTACTGCCAGTGGGGGAATAGGGAGAGTTTCAAAGTGGAGCTGGCAAGTGAGTGACACATTGAAGAACTGATAGGGTAGAAGCCATGCAGTTGCATGACTCAGTGCTCCTCTCAGGAGAACCTGCCGCAAAAGCAGGTGGATTGACGGCTTCCGGCTGCCATACCTTATCTTTGAATCCATACAGCAGCCAACCTGAGGCCATGATTCCCAGCCAATGACTGAACATAATGGGGCACTGGGGCCAGGCTATTTCTTCCCACTGTGGGACTCTTCTAATGAGCAACTTTGCTCCCAGACTCCCCTTGACCTGGTTGAAACTTTCTCAGAGTTGCAATGCGGTCTATACATATAGTTCTTGTATCTCATCTTCTTTCCTTCCTTCTTCCCGTTCGTGGGCGCAAGAGTTACATCACAGTCTGAAGGCTCTTCCCCCTTCTGCACACGTGTCTCTTTATCCTTCACGGGTGTTTCTGTGGAGGGATTTATTTCCTCAATAAATCTCTTCTACATCTAATCCTGTCTTGATGTCTGCTTCATAAAGGTTCCGATTCAGATAGGGTTTTTGAATGATTGATTTGATTAATGGATGGATTAATCAACATAATCACAGCTCTGCCTAATTTAATGGACATATCCACACCCAAGTATCAGTCATGTGTGGGATTTCCCTTGGTTCCTTAAGAACTGAAGCCGGAAAACATCTAGGCCTGTAACAGCACTCGAGCTGGTCTGAGGGTTAACATGCTTCAAGGTGACGCACTCCTTGCCTGCTGACTTAAGGTCCTTCATCGGTAACAGAACTCATGTATTTACTTCCTTGAGATTTGAAGACCACTGGCCCTGGGGAATGAAGGACCAGAACTTTCCCAGGCTACAGAGGCCAGCAAGTCTGTTTGAAGTCCCCTTAGTTTTCTGATTAGCTCAGCAATCTTTGAGCAGAATGTTTTTCTTTTTTAAGGTCACACAAATGACTTTACTGACCTCGCTTTGTGCATCTGTAGGCCTTGCCCTCCTTTGCAGAAAGAGCAGGGTACTCTTGCACAGCCCCTGGGTACCAGGGAACGAGACCTTCATGCACACACACAACCCCTCTGCTTCCCCCACCCCACCCCAATCCTGGAGACCAGGGAACTAGAACTTCTTGCACAACCTCTGAGTACCGACTCTGTAGCTGACATCATGGAGTCTGCACGTAAGCAAGAAACGTCACAGACCCCTGTACTCCCTTAGCTGATTAAACCCCTTTAAAAATCTGTGGGCCAGGCAGAAACCTGGGAGTTGGCCTTTGGGCAAGAGTCTGCCTTCTCCCCAGGCAGCCAGCCTCCTGAAGAAAGTTCATATCCCCTTCCAGTCAAAACTCGTCTCTTCAGTATTGGCCTTTCACGCCATGGGAAGCTGAACTTGGGTTTCAGTAGCAGGATGTGCCAAGTGGTAAAAGAGCAGCCACACTGAAGTCATTTTGCGTTCTGAGTGGTGGCCCTTGAGGCCTCGGTCCTACTTACTCTCAGATTTCCCTCAGACCCTCTCAACCCCAATCCCATCTAAGGAACAGAATCTGCCTCCTTCCTCTAAGGACAGTTAAAAATTTTCATACCTTTATCCCCTCAGGCTTGGTGTCCTAGGTACAGGACCTCAGAAGTCTTTATCTTGGTCTCTCATCAACCTATTCGTTCATTTAATAAATCCTACCTGAGGACTTGTAGAAGAGAGTTATTAAGTTCAGTGAAAGAGAGTAGACTTTGGAGCCCAAATGCCTGTGTAAAGAGAAAGACAAATACCAGATGATTTCAGTAATATGTGGAATTTAAGAAACAAAACAAATGAACTTAGGAGAAGGGAAGGAAAAGTCAGGTAAGATGAAAATAGAGAGGGAGGCAAACTATAAGAGACTTTTAACTCTAGGAAACAAACTGAGGGTTGCTGGAGGGGAAGTTGGTGGAGGGAAGGGGTAACTGGGTGATGGGCATTAAGGAGGGCACTTGATGTAATGAGCACTGGGTGTTATATGCAACTGATGAATCATTAAATTCTACCCCTGAAACTAAAAAAATAAAAATAAAAAATAAAAATAAATCTCAGCCCTACCATTTCAATCAACAGGACTTAAATTCTCTGTGACTCAGTTTCCTCATCTATAAAAAAGAATAATAAATTACCTGTCCTATGGAGTTATGGTGAGAATATAAAATATAATACAAATAAACATTTAGAATAGAATCTGCTACATAGAAAGTATTCATAAAAGTGATTATTAGGCAGTATTTCTATGTGCCATAATCTGTGCCAGGATTTGGAAATGCAATAGTTAATAAAAGAGACAACCCATGCCCTCAAGGAACTTTTGTTTTAGTAGAAGAGGAAAAAAAAAAAAACCACTCAAAAACAAAAACCCAAAAATCCAAGAACATTAAATACTTTTTAATTAAAAATTATATACTTCGGCATGGTATTAAGTGCTGTAAAGGAGAAGGGGGTACTGGGCTGGTATAGTACTACATAATTTGGGGGTCAGAGACAGCCTTTCCTTTGGGGAAGAACATATCAGGAGGAGATAAAAGCATGTGCAAAGACCCTGTGGCAGACAGGCAGGGGCTTAGAGTGTTGGAAAATAAAAGAAAAAATAAAAGAGCAACATATGCACCCCAATGTTCATAGCAGCATTGTCCACAATAGCTAAATCATGGAAGGAGCCGAGATGCCCTTCAACAGATAACTGGATTAAGAAGATGTGGTCCATATATACAACGGAATATTACTCTGCCATCAGAAAGAACGAGTTCTCAACATTTGTAGCAACATGGACGGGACTGGAGGAGATTATGCTAAGTGAAATAAGTCAAGCAGAAAAAGACAATTATCATATGGTTTCTTTCATTTATGGAACATAAATAGTAGGAAGATCAGTAGGGGAAGGAAGGGAGGGGGGTAAACAGAAGGGGGAATGAACCATGACAGACTATGGACAACTAGGGATGTACTGTATGGTGACTAACATAATATAATAAAAAAAATATTATTATAAAAAAAAGAGCAGGGTATCTCAACAAATATATGCATCCTAGAAATCTATGCTCACATATATTCCAGACATATTCTAGGGTGGCTTCTTGGTGCCACCTTCACGTTTTGGCCTGGCTCCCTGCTGAGGTTTAATATTAGAATCCACCTGGCCTTTTACATATGGCAGCCCCACCTTTACCCCCACATTACACCCAGGTATTTTTTGTGGTAATTGCTCTAACCATTTCCTGGGTATGAGCCATCTGCTACTCCGTGCTTGTCCCTGTGCTTATCCAACCCATCACTCTGAGAAGCATCCAACTTAGAAGATAAGAGCACAAACTCTGGATCCATTTCCCAAATTTCCCACCATAACTTGACCTTGGACTAGCTAGTTACCTGCCTGTGCTTCATATTACTCATCTGTAAAATGGCGGTTACAAATATTGTCCAATCCATAAGTCTACTGTATTTGATGGCTTAGCATAAATAAAATAGGCCTATACTTGACAGCCTGTCAATGCTAGCCGTTATTGTTATAAACACCGTCATTATTATATAGGCTCCTGTTCTTCCTTTGGGGTTCTATCTTTGGGGACAGTGCCGGTGTTTCATTGTGTCTGTGTGAGCCTCTCCTTCCTCTTCACTCGTGGACAGTCTCCCACTGACTTCCCCAGCCTGGGTTTTGGGCCAATCAGGAGAGGAAAGTTCCGAGTGGCACTGGGAATGCCTAAGTGCTCACATACGGGCACAAGGGTACATCCAAACACACCCTCTACNTCTTTCCCTCCTCGGTGCCACCTGAAATGGTGCATCTTCCTTCACTCTAGGTTCCGTCTCTTGCTGTGTTGATATTCTTCCCTATGTCCCAATAAATGATAATTTCAGGGAAAGCAACTGACATTTTAAATAATCACGATCTTCAGTAAAATGGCACTAATTTTAATGCTTTCAACTGCTGCTCCTTTTCGAGGCACAAAGCAGCCAGATTTCCTTTTCACTGAAGAGCTTGCTAATGTGATGACATCCAAACCATCGGCTGCCTCCCACGCGGATATTGGCAGCTGGGGTGCTTTCAGCGCGCGCCACAGTTACGGCCCCTCTCCATTTGCCTCTCTTGCAGATTAGATTGAAATGGTAGCGTTTCACTCCAGTTGAGACCAGGGGGTTCTGCGGACTGACAGATATAATTATCACGTTTGCTTCCCGGCATGTGGTATCTAAGTAATAGTCTCCATATTTATCCCTCGTTAATCAGGAAAGAGTCCAATCAGTTGGAGAGGGTTTTTTCAAAGCGGGCCCTGCCTGGAGAACTCATCCAGGAGTGATGGTTCTCATTTCTGATATGAGGCTGCTGTCTTGCCCCAGTTCATTTGGCCGGTGAGGGGGGCACAGAGTTCACATGAAGGAAGAAGCCAAGACATGAAGCAGCTTTATAAATGGCGGGTGCATTTGTCACAGTTATTTTGATTTATGTTGTGCTTGACTTGAGGAGATGGAGGGGGCCTTCAAACATAAGTGGTCCAACCCCCATTCTCTAACACCCCTGAGAAGGGCAGTCCAATCTCTCCTTGGATGTCTTCCATGAAGTATGGCCACCCAACTATCGCGAAGAGTCAGAGACTGGAAAGGTAAGTGACAAGGCCAAAGAGAGAGCCCACATGAGTGCTGCTCCTAATAATAGTAATTAATGGTAGTAGTAATTGTAATAATAGTCTAACGTTGGACCATTGTTTATTCCAGACCAGGCAACTTTCAAGGGCCTTACGTGAATCATCTTATTTAAATTTTTCTGTAATCCCATGAGTCAGGTGTCTTTTATTTCCTTAATTTAAAAATGTGGCTTAGGGGCGCCTGGGTAGTGCAGTCGTTAAGCGTCTGCCTTCAGCTCAGGGCGTGATCCCGGTGTTCCGGGATCGAGTCCCACATCGGGCTCCTCCTCTGGGAGCCTGCTTCTTCCTCTTCCACTCCCCTGCTGCGTTCCTTCTCTCACTGGCTCTCTCTCTGTCTGTCAAATAAATAAATAAAATCTTTTTTAAAAAATGTGGCTTAAAATATTAAGAAAATTCCTCTGGGTCAGGCAGTGGTCGAATGACAGAACTACAATTGTCTGAAGATTTTTTTCTTAGCCACAATGCCATGCTGCCCTCCATGTACCCCTTCATGTACTCAGATCACCAGTTCAAGGAGAACATGCAGGAGAGAGGGAGTTTGGCTTGGTGTTTCCTTAGGAAAAAAGTCTGTAATAAACAGTGAAAGATCACATGAGCTCAGGCAGAAATGAAAGTTCAACCCAAACAGAAGTTAAAAGTGGAGAAACACAGCTAGCTAAGTTTGATTCTCCAATCGCTGTGTGTCTTCTGGGGAGGCTCATCAAATGGCCCACTACCTCTTTATCTGTTAATTTTATTTTGTTTGTAAGCTCACTGAGCAGAAACAAGTCTCTTCTCTGTGGCACGCCCGTAAAAGTTAAATAACGCTTCTATTTAAAAACACGGGGAGGATTCATTCCATTTTCTTCGGAGACTTAGTCACCACTATCCTACCTCTAGTGTGACCATCTTAAATAGATTTTATTCTCCCAGTGGGTATGGTAAGTCTGTTCCAATTAGTTGGGATGTTTTCCTAAAAGAAGAAAGGGGCAATCTAAGCCACACTGTATGTTTTAGGCTTTCCTGGAAAGGGGAACATGAATGCGGACATTTCTTCAAACAGTAGTTCAGTGTGTCCAAGCATTATTCTGAGTAGCTTACCCCCATTAACAGATTGTCTGCTCACAGCAACCTGTTGAAGTAGGTGTCCTGACG
The DNA here is from genome assembly GCF_017311325.1 of Ursus maritimus. Taxonomy (NCBI): domain Eukaryota; kingdom Metazoa; phylum Chordata; class Mammalia; order Carnivora; family Ursidae; genus Ursus; species Ursus maritimus. The sequence continues at coordinate 71,851,629 of NW_024426996.1, forward strand.
ATCCACAGCTTACAGAGGAGGAAAGTGCAGTGCAAGAGAGGATGCACTTGAACAAGGTCATAGCGCCGGTGTGCCGTGGAGCTAGGACGCTTACAATCTTGCTGTAGACCCAGATATAGGAACTGCAGGGAGAATGCCAGTTATGTGTAAAGGGGGACATAGAAGTCCTCTCTGTGGAGGGAACATCTGAGCTGAGACCTGAAGCATGGGAAGGAGCGGGGAAAAGAGCATTTTGAGCCAAAAGAACAAGTACCAAAGCTCCAGATGAGAACTACCACTTTCAAGGAAGAGCAAAGATGTCATGAGGGTTCCAGGAGGCTGTCTGAATAAGCCGTAGAGCTGAGATTCAAATTCATGCAGTGTGCTTTCCAACCCCATAGCAACCACACTGTTAACTGACTCTCTCAATCCTATTGAGTGCTGCAGGGACTCCCGAGTAAGAATAAGACACAGAACTGCCCATTGATTTTGCATTCTGGAGACCTTAACAAGAGTCATATCCTCGGCATGGTGGTTGGCGGAAACCAGATAGGAAAGGTGGGAAGAGTAAATAGTAGACTGTGAAGAAGAGACAGCAAGTGTCAACAACTTTCTCAAAAAGTTTGTTTGTTTGCTTTTTTTTTTTTTTTTTCATTTTTGAGAATGCCAGAGGAGAATGTAGGGTCAAGAGAGGGTTTGTGAAAGGAGAAAAAAAAATGTGTGAATGCTGATAAGATTGATCCAGGAGAGAGAGAATGAGTCGTGATGCGTGAGAGAGAAATTGATTATGTCCAGAAACATTGGTGCATGATTTGATTCTTAGCTTTTGGCTAAAAGGGATTTATGGACATCTAGGAACTGCGGATATATGTTCCATCCTGTTTATCTTGTTTCCATACTGTGCCCATCCCTCATTTGGGTGAAGCCAAGTACGATCGATATATAATATACATGTTGCTTTTATTGGCAGTGGTTTTATTTTTTTTCCCCAAAGCTCATTGATTGATTCTCTCCTTTGTGATAATTAAATGAGATAATCAGCCAATTAACTTATTATCTCATTCTCTCAACAAATATGTTTGACCATCTTCAATATGTCAGATACCATAACAAATGGAGTGATATAAAGATGGATGATATAAACATAAAATGGCCGCTCCTAAGAAGTTCTCACTCTTAAGGGATACAATGCAATATTCTACACCACACATTAACAATGCTTTGTTCAATCAATGTAAGTTTTCTTTTTTTATCTGTGGGATTGGAAAGACACAGATATGTAAATCGATGAGTTAGAATTTCAAGCATTTTTAGAGATCTTTCCCCTTATCTTCTGTCCCTTTCTTTTTATCTCTTCTTTTCTTAAATGTTCATATATATACATATACCCATATATATATGTGTACCCATACATATATATATTCAATTATGTATATTATAATGAATATATAATATGTTATACCTGAAAAAGTATATATACATATGTATATATATCTCCAGAATATGTAATGAGCTTTTACAAATAAATAATAAGACTAATTTCCCAATTAAAAATTGGACAAATGACTTGTACAGACACTTCACACACACACACACACACACACACACACACACAAAGATATATAAATGACCAATGAACATATAAAAAGTTACTTAAGATCATTAGTCATCAGGAAAACACAGAGAGATACCGGTACACATTCTCAGGAATAGCTCAGATTGGAAAGACTGATGGAAAATGTCAGTAAGGATGTGTACCAGCTGTAATTCTCATACATTACCAGGAAGTTGGAGTGGGTATGTAAAATCCTACAACCAATTTGGAATACTACTTGGCAGTCCAACATATATCTGCCTAAAAACCCAGAAACTCCTGCACCTAGTTATCTACTCAAAATAAATAGGAAGTCATCACACAAACATTTCTCAAGAATGTTTACAACAGCTTTATTCGTAAGAGTCACAATTCAAACATCCATCAATACTTCAATCAATAAACACATTGTGGTCTGGTCATATAAAGGAATACTATTTCTTAATGACATGAACAAACAACTGATCTATATAACATCATGGCTGAGTCTCAAAAATATTATTATAAGACAAAGAAGCCAAACACAAGAGGGTACACACCATGTGATTCCACTTATATGAAGTCAAAACCAATCTATGGTCATAGAAATGAACACAGTGTTTATCTGTGGGGTTGAGGTTTGACTAGAATGGGCACAAGGGAAGTTTCTGATGGAAAATGGCCCAAATCTTGGTTGGGGTGGTGTGACATGGGTATAAAAATGGTCAAAACTCAGCAAATTGTACACTGAGCATGGTACACAGAATTTCAAGAAAATCTGTGACTTTTGTCTCTTCTGTGACTCCCATGATTTCCTTATGATAGAGGACAAAGAAGAGATTTTTTAGGTGGCCCTAATATCATCACAGGATTCCTTGGAAAGTGTAGAGTTTTCTCCACTTGGTAAGACAAGGAGAAATCAGAGAGCTTTGACACATGAGAAAGATTTAAGGTACCTTTGCTGGTTTGAAGATGGAGGAGGCCATATGACAGGGAACACAGAGGGTCTCTAGAATTGGAAGGCTGACTGACAGCCAGCAAGAGTATGGGGACCTCAGACCTACAGCTGCAAGGACTGCATTCTGCCATCAGCCTGAAGAGTTGAAAGTGAATTCTTCCCCAGGGCCTCCAAACAAGAGCCTGGCTGATATTTTGATTTTGGCCTGTGAGACCCTAAGTAGAGAATCAAGCTGACCTCATGCACATGTCTGACCACTTGTAAGATAATAAATGGGTGCGTTTAAAGCCATTAACTTTGTGATAACTTGTTATTTGGCAATAGAAAGCTGGCACATTTACAATCACCGTATGTACATGTTACCTCTCTCCATATGTGTATGTCTACTTCAAGGAATTTAGGCAGATTTAGAAACAGTGATTTTTAATAGAAAACACACAGATAAGAAGCTGAGTTTATCTCATGGTTGTAGATACAGTAAGAGACCTCTGCTTCCCCAGCTGGTGAGGAGTACAAACACAGGACTCTTAAACAGAGCTCTTTGCATTTCTAGAAAAGATAAATGTATGTTTAGGGGCAAAAATATTTTTGTTTTCCTAAAGTTGTTCTTCTCCAGTTTTCCTATAGCTAACATTTATTGAGCTCTTACTGTGTACCAGCCATGCTTTTAAGCTCTTTCCACGTATTAACTTACGCAATCCTCACAAAAACCCTTGGAGGTACACAGGCACTTTCACCACCTCCAGTTTATAGTTTACTTCACTGCAGGGTAATACACAAGTTACACAGTGAGGTGGTCTCACTCTGGAGCCCCAGCTCTTAACCACAGTGCCATATTTTGCCCCATTGAAAGTAGAATTATCCCTGTGTCCTTCTCTCACACCCCAAATTCAACCCATCAGAGCCTCCTAGTGGCACTGCCTTCTAAGCATATCCCACCCCATCCAAGCCACCATCAAACCTCGCCTAGACCACTGGGAAAGCCCCCTCACTGCCCTCCCTGCTTCTGACCTTGGCCCCATCCAAGGGGGCTCATTTGGTCCAATCAGCTCTTTTCTTTCCTCTGCTTAAAACCCTCTGATGGCTTCAAGTGCAGTTAGAATAAGGATCTAACAGTAGCTTCCAGGGAACATTTGGCAGTATCTAGAGATGTTTTTGGGTGTCATGCCTTCAGGGTGGGAGTGTTCTTGGTATCCAGCGGGTAGGGGCCAGAGATGCTATTAAGCCTTCTGAAATGCACAGGTTATCCCCCAAAACAAAGAATTATCCAACTCACAATGTCAGTAGTGTTGAGGTGAGAGCCCCTGTTCTGTTGGACATAGCAACAAATTCAAAGCGGAGAGTATCGCATACCTTCCAGCCCTGGTATTTAAGAGCGCCCGGGCTCTCGCCAAACTGCCATGGGGATACAGCAGTCGGCAGGCTGGGGAAGTCAGACATGCAGCCTCACTCCAGCACAGAGCGGCGAGCTTGCCCTGAGCTGAGACTGAAATCCTGAGACTCTGCAAGTGGCAAATTGAATTCTGAAGAGTGATGACACAAAAGAGGAACATTCTTCAAAGACACCATAAAGGAATGGCTGCCGCGGCTCTGACCGCAGGAACACCTGCTTTTCTCCTGCTGCTCCTGATCGTTGCTCATCCACGCTCAGATGTCAATGACTAACATGGTAGCGCATTTATATAAGGATTGATTTTTAGTAACATTCTTTTCTCATAAGATAATACGATTTTAATGTAAAAAATGGTTGGGAGATCGTTTTTTTTAATATTAAACACCTAAAAAACAGGGAAGAAGAAAAAAAATATAATTCCACTACTCAGAAATAACCACTGATAATACTTTGGGGTGTGTGTGTGTTGTGTGTGTGTGTGTGTGTGTGTGTGTGTGTAAAGGGCATGTTTTATCATGAACATTCTCTCACGTCATTAAAATGTTGAAGACTATTGTATAATATTCTACCTTATGACAGTGTTGTTGATTTCAGGCTCTTCCCAGTTTTGTCATTGGGATGAATAGCACCCACTTCACTGGTCCATTGTCAGAATGAATGGAGAGACTGTTTACTCAACAAACATGAGATGTTTTCTACGTGTCAGACCTATACTAAGTGCTGTGTGTAAACCATGAATAAAATAGGACTTCTGCATTCCAGGTGAATCCAGTAGCAGTGGTGGGTGGTGTGTGGGCACAGAGCAGATGAGAAGCTGGAAGCAGCTTCTGCGGAGGCTCTGGACAATCACTGGTTTGCTGGAGAACTTAGCAAAGGAGACCATTTGCAGCCTCCTCCCGCTGATCCAGAAGCTTCTCACGTTCATGAGCCCCACTCCCTGCCCATCCCAACTGCGTGTGGACTTCTAAATCCCTGTACGGAAAACTATATTAGTCTTCTAGGGCTATTATATCACCGTAGACTGGGCAGCCTAAATGACAGATTTATTTCTCACATTTCTGGAAGCTGAGACATCCAAAATCAATGTTCCGGTCAGTTCCGTTCCTGTGAGAGCTCTCTTCCGGGCTGCGAATGGTCACCATCACGGGAACCTCACCCTTATGACTTCCACAAGCTCTAATCACCTCCCCAAACCCCATCTCCAAATAGCATCACGTTGAGGGGTACGGCTGCAACATACACATTTTGGAGGGACACAGTTCAGGCCATAGCAGGTTACCTAGAGTGTATTTCTTTTGTGGTTTGTAAAACCTTAATTTCATTCTATAAAAATGTGTTCATGCACCGTGGAGATAATTTGTTATCCAGTTAGTGTATATCTCCCCTTTATCACCTCGCATGTGGCTCATGTTAAACATATTACATATAACATATTACACTTTCCCATCGGTTCGCATGTGTATTCCACGAATATTTACACATCCCCATCTTATGGTGGGTTCTGAGGCTACTGGTAGAGAGTTGAATCTGACCTTACAGAGCTCAGAATCTAATATAAATTGGGGTTTTTTTTCCCCCAAGTTTGACTGTTAAACAAATGTTTCAGTGAATATTATTTATGTCTAACTCTGCTCTTAACTGACATGTGTGTTTTAAGAAGACTTGTGTGTGTGTGCCTGCCAACTAACATGGACTTTGTAATTTCTTTCAGGCATTGATAGTCTGTGTCTTCGGAGAGTCACGTCCTTGGGACTGGGACCCTTGTCCCATGAGTCCTTATGTGCCCTGCACATTTCACAGAGCTGCACGCATACTGGACACCCCACGATGCTGACTGAATGAATGAGGAAGGCATTCACATTCCCGTATTACTCAACTCAGGCCGCTATAACAAAACACCGTCGACCGGATGGCTTAAACAACAGAGGTGTATTTTCTCACTGTTCTGGAGGTGGCAGTTTGAGATCAGGGTAGCAGCAAGGGCACATTTTGACAAGATCCCTCTTCCTGGCTTGCACATGGCCATCTTCTCACTGTGTCTTCACATGGCAAGAAGAGAGAGGGAGAATAAGCTCTCTGTCTCTCCTCACAAAAGCCCTAATTCTATTGGAACAGAGCCCTAACCTTCTGATCTCACTTAACCTTAGTTATTTTGGTAAAGGCTCTTTCTCCAGATATGGTCACATTGAGAGTTAAGGCTTCAGCATATGAATTTTGTTGGCGGGGGGCACAAACACTCAGTCCATAATAATTCCCATTTTACAGATAGAAAATCAGGATGTGACAGGATGTCAGCAGTGCTTTGTTCCAAATGCTGACTCCCTCTGATGAGTACTGGCTGCTTGGAGCCTGGAAGGGGAAGGATCCTGGAGCCACGCTTAGGCTCAGAGGGAAGGTGGGCGTGAATCGGTGAACTGTGTGTATGAGCAGGGAGCAGGAACGAGCAGTGGGCGTGCTGGGCACTGCCCAGCACTATCTTCCTCTTTAATACTCACACCCTGCGAGGCGAGCTTTTTCTTTCCCAGATTACAATGAGTGCCTTAAAGCTAGAGAATTTAAATATTTTTCCAGAGGGTAATTAAAGGTAGAACTTCTATTTGAACCAGTTTAAGTGCCTTTTATGGTGCAACTGACTTAACTTGAATTCCTCTAATACTGAGGATTTTGTCAGTTTCTCATTTCACAAGACATTTTGGAAAACAGTCATCAGTCAAATTACAGTATTCAAGGAAGTAGAAGCACAATTGACTCTCAGAGATCATCTAAATTGAGTGATTTAAATATATGTATATATGTATTATATATATATATATGGAAATCTTTTTGTCAGTGGGGTGTTACTAGAACTCCACTACATGAAAAGCAGAGTGGAGCAGGACAAATGCTTCCCTTTGCCACCCGCAGATCCCTGGAACTATCTCCAAGAAACCCCAGAATTCCATGGGACAGAATTTATAAACCACTGCTCCAGCTCACCGTCTTCATCCAGTTGAGAAAGGCACCAATTACTTACTGAAGGTCACACAGCGAATTAATGGCAGGGCCTGGCGTCGAGCTCTGGCCTCTTGATTCTTAACGCGATGCTGCTTCAATACACAGGTGTTGAAATATTTTTAAAAATCATCTGTCACTTTGAGGCACCAGGCTTCTCTGGAATCATAACTGAATTAGGTAGGGCACGTGAGGTTTCTTGAAACTCCCAAAGAAAACAAAGGGAAATTGGAAAAGCACTGTGGGATTGACTGCAAACAATTGAAATTCTTCTCCGTTAAATGTCGAGATGAAAAGGCCAAGACAAGCACCGTTCTGCAAAGAGGAGAAATGAAAAGTCAAGTCAGAAAGCTTTACAGATGTCGATATTCTGCTGAGAAGACTTAGTTCCAGAAGAAAAGAAAAGCTCTGGTTACGGAGCACACACCAGCCTCTGGTTCCAGTATAAATGCCCAGTCTGACTCTGGCTCAACCTGGTGTGTGTTTAATGAATATTTCACAGGTTCCTACAGAGTTGAAGGACTTTTGAGGTCAATGAGGCCCTTCTACCACCTCCTGCGAGAATCCTCTCCACAGCAACTAACATCCAGGTAGGCTACCAGCTCTCACACCTGGTCGGATAGCTCTGAGCATTAGCAAGACCACACTTGTACAGAGCTTTAAAAGAAAGGGGAAAGGAAAATTCTTTCTGTGAAATTAAATTCACCCATTTTATTTTTTCCAACAGTCTGTTGAGGATGGTACAATAGTCATCATTGTACAGGTGAGAAAAATGAAGCTCAGAAAAGTTAGACAACGGGTCCTGGGTACGGAGCTAATTATGTCACAGCTGGCACATGGACCTAAATCTGCCTGAAGTCCTCCTACAGTTTGGCAGAGGCCACTTGTGCGTACAAATACTGGTTTCCGCTTTCCATCACGGGCAAACCACTGGAGTACGTGCTCTGGATTCTTATTCAGCTCAGGTGAACCTGGGAAACTGATTTATGGCCAATGTGATCAGAAGTGTGGGGAGTCATGTCCCAAGCTGGTCCTTAAGAGCACCTGTTCCTTTCCATTGATGGTGGAGAGGAAGAAAGAGAGTTCTGAGGATGTTGAAGGAGATAGAGCTACAGGACGGACGGAGTTTGGGTCCTTGAGTGACTTCGCAGAGCTAAGCCTGTCTGCCACGCCCCCAGGCCTGCCTCCTCACTCAGCTCTGCTTCAGATTATTAACCAGTCATTATTTCCTGTTGCAACTACAGACTAGCAGACCCTGGACATGTTTGGGAACAGCCTCCTTTAGCTCTTGCAGTAAAATGACGGGAAGGTGGCTCTAACCACAGCTCCAGGGCTATTCGAGCCAGCATTGTGACACTCCAGGCTAGAACTTTTATCGGGTCACCTGCTGCAGAATTATGGGCTAAAGTCCACATCTGGATTCCCATCACGCTTTAATAACATCGTCAAAGAGCTGTGATAGGGAGATATGCTACCAGCCCCCAGCCCCCATTCGAGGATGAAAGGCTCATTCCCCCAAGGTGAAGGAAGCGTTGATAGGTCCTAGCTTGCGTTTGAGTCTCTCTCAAGAGATGGCTCTTGGATGAAGAAATCCACCTCACATAACATCATAACCCCTTCCCAGGCACATCATTTATCCAATGACTGGTCCAATGCTGAAATATAAAAGCCCTGCCCCCTTATCAAAATTCAGGACAATTTTGTAGGCTATCCCAGTTCCAGAGCCACCTACCCTCCCCCACCCTCAACCATGAGATTATTGGAAGCATTGGTTGTCACTGTGTCACACCCTGAGATCTCCTTTTCCTTGATCCTGGTGAAGTGTCCAAACCTTATAGTTAATGATTAGGAAGATCGGTAGGAGAAGGAAGGGAAGAAGGGGGGGCAGTAAACAGAAGGGGGAATGAACCAAGAGAGGCTGTGGACTCTGGGAAACAAACTGAGGGCTTCAGAGGAGAAGGGGGTGGGGGACCGGGATAGGCCGGTGATGGGTATTAAGGAGGGGGCACATATTGCATGGAACCCTGGGTGTTATATGCAAATAATGAATCATGGAACACTACATCAAAAACTAAGGACGTACTGTATGGTGAGTAACGTAACATAATAAAAAATTATTATAAAAATAAAGCATAAAACTAAAAAATGATTTTTAATGATTATGTATTTCTAAAAGCATGGCCTTAGGATAAGGATATTCAAATAACAATTTTCTCTATAAAAGAAGGGAAATGATGGTATGCTCAAAGCCAGGTGCCCCCAGAGGATTCTGGAACTGCTTTAATTTCCTTTGTGATGTTTAGCCCACTCACTTAGGCTCTGCCTGGTAATGAAGTGTTTAGACTTAGCAGGAAGCCATTGTCCTACCCCAAATATTGTGTGGCCTGTGACCCTATCACTCTTCTTTCTTATAATCATATTTACCCAATCCCCTTCTGAGGCCTTTTCTGCATCGGGTACATACTCCTGTCATTGTTTACATCATATCATCACAGTCCACTCATTTTAATTGTGATTATCTATTTACATATCCCTCTCCACCCATCTGGGATTTCCTCCAGGACAAATAAGGACACTGGCTTTTTAATTTCTGAACTGCCCTGGTTTTCGTAGGAAGTGCTCCTCAAGAATAGTTTCTTCAGTGTTGATGGAATGAATTCACATCATAGCACTTGACACGTAAAGGCCAGTTGCAATGGCTTTAGTTACCACTGTTCTTTTGTTACGTTGTCTAAAACAAACATAAAATGGAAATCTTCGTAAAACCCAATCTGGTCATAAAGTTGAATAAGATGATATGAATGTAAAAATACACTCTGATCATCTCAACAAAAGGGAGAGGCCTTCCAAAAGAATAGCAGTCAGCCTGGAGGAGGAGTTTAAAGAAGGAAGTTTTCATATAAGTTGGTATTAATAGGTCTGTCTCCCTCCATCCTCAACATCCCCCCCCAAAGCAATTAACATCTCGTGCTCTAAACTTATAGAATCTATAATGAAGAATATGTGGTTTTCCTTCTCATGCAAATACAGGGCCTTGCACATAGTAGGGTCACTGCATAGTAAATATGTGTTTAAGGAAAGAAAGAAAAAAGATAAATACAAGGAAAAAAGGGAAGAAGAAGTGAAGGGAAGAAGGAAGGAAGAAAGGAAGGGAAGAAGGGGGAGGGAAATCAGGACCATGTTGAAGAGAATAAATTGAGGTTTATCTTACAGCTTTCTACTTTTGTCATAACAAAGCCAACAGACTTTCTATTACACCATACAATCTCTCTGATAGATTAAATCTCTTCTGGAGGTATAATATATATAAAGCAGCTAATTCAACTGACCTAGGAATTCAGAGGGTATCCCAGTCATGCCTGGTGCTTCAGTCTTCCTGGAATCTGGCCTTCCCTTGATCTGTGGTCTGATTCCCACTCTTAAGCAGTTGACTCCATGATAGAACTGAAGACAATCTGGATATTCCTTTAAAAAAACTNAGTAGGGAAAGATTAAAGGTCCAGATGATGGGTGTGTGAAATCAAACCAAACCCTTAAGTAAGAGATACTTTGATTCCAAGTAAAATAGAACACAATCTGCTATAATAAGGAAAAGACATATTAGTTAATCCCGAGGGCAGGGACACATTGAAGTATGAAATCTGGTATCTCACAAAAAGCTTCAAGGGTCAAAGTTATACAAACATGCAATCCTACAGAGAATGGAAAATCTTCCGACTTGATGCTCCTGTCATTAATTGCTGAACTCCGGGTTACCCAATGAAGCATTATATAATTTTTGCTCTGGGCACGGATGTAGCAATGTCTTAAAATAAACAAGATAGGCAATTAGAATTAATCTGTTAAAAAATTACCCTGCCAAGACAAACTGTGGAAAGGGGAAACAAAAATAAAACAGTGTTAAGGAACAAGGGATACGTTTCTGAGCCCAACAGTGATTACTAATCTCATAACTCATAAGGTCCAATTGCTAATATGTTCATTCATCCATCTACTCTGAATTATTCCCCTATTCCTGGAGATGGGTTAGACACGCTCGGGCACTGGCCACTGGATTGGGGCTTGGCTGCAAAGTTCTGAATGAAGGATGCAAGTGGTCCAAGATGGTCTAAGCAAGGGGAGACAAGTTTAAAAGCCAGAGGCTGAATTAAACACTCATTTCAAAGGAGAGAATACAGCATGGGGATGAAGCCCCACAGGAAATATATCCAGACACTGGTGGGTGTCTCAGACACTCATGAATGTTTTGGCTTCTCTTTAAGGGCTATCACATGGATCTTACAGGGACTCGAGGAGGTTCATCTACTTTCAAAAGTCAAGTGTTGAGATGGACCTATCTTTTCATCCATTTTCCTAGCACCCATCCATGCTTTCGCATATCCACCAATTATTCCGTTCAGCAAGTTGGAGTAGGAGGAGTGAATGGAGACGCGGCTACATGCCCGCTGGTCGAGCCCCGTTCACCTATGTTCACGCAGCACACACCACCAAAATTTAGAAAAAGACCCACCAGTTTGTACTGTGGTATTAGCTCTGTTCTCATCATCCACATTAAGAGGTAACAAGAGCTTTCACAGTAATTAAACAGCCTGGTTGGCGTAATCCAACAGCAGAAATACTTTGATTTCCTCACCCGTAAATGGAGCTGAGACTAGAACCTACCTCAAAGGGCTATTATGAAGGTTAAGTGAACTAACAAATGTAAATTATGCTTAGCACTAGTACGAAGTTTGAGTGCCTATAGATAAATAGTAGTTTATATTTTGAAGAGTATTATCACAGACGGTATTTCATGGGATTCTCCACAAACACTTGCAAATAAAGTGCATTTCTTCTCATTTCGGAGCTTAGAAAATATCCGACAACCCCTTTCACTCTCTCCAAAATAATTGAGCTTCTTGAGGGCAAGGCTCGGGATGTTTCCTACCTGGTCTGCCCAGTGCACGCAGTACGTGGTAGATGAGCAGCCACCACCAGTGAAGCTGTCTAAGTTGCAGAATCCTCCTGGATGCTCTTCTCGTCTGTCTTGTCTACCTCTCTTTTGTCACCGCCCCGGTTTAGGTCTCACGTGTCCTCTGGATTGCGGCCACAGCCACCCACCTGGGATTCCTGCTGCCAGATACATTTTTCTCTAGTGAGTTCAGAGTCATCTGTTCAAAATTAAATTTGGCCATGCTGTTTCTAAAGCTCTCAATGGCTCACCCTTTCAGCAGGAGGTAGCCCTCAGTCCTCACTCTTGCTCACCAGGCTCTTTGCAAAGGGCAGGTCTCACCATTATTGCAGAGCTGTGAAAGTCAGCCCACGCTAGTGACTGGTCACGGGGGAGTGATGGGGCCAGGAGGGGAGGGGACATCTCCCCTCCTGTCCCAGCTCCCCCACCTGGCATAGAGCATCCCCCCTCTCTCTACCCACTCTCAGCCCAGAACACCGGTGTCTGGGGGACCTGCATGGTAAAGGTCTCTGCGCTGAGCCCTGAGGGCAGAGAGGATGGGAATATTTCAGGGAAGGCGGATGCCTTCCTCTCATTCCACTGTCTTCAAAATTTTAATAAATAGGAACGTCTGTTCAAAAACACGTACATCACAGGACAAACTTATTCTTTCTGCATCCCAAACAAACCACATGGGTCATGAAGCAGCCAATCATTTTGAGAAAGATTAATGGCAACAGCTGTGACTGTACTGGGCATTTTTGCTACATTGTATAATTTCAGTCCTTGCAATAACGTGAGAGTATCATAGTAATTAAATTTTACAGATTCGAAAACTGACCTTCAAAATGTTAAGTAACTTTGCTAGGATCAACCAGCATGTATGTGCAGAGGCAGGATTTAAATTCAAGTTAGGACGATGTTTACAATGAAACATATAAGCATAAATCCCACTTGTGAAGGGCATCATAATCCTTATTAACCCCTGTTTAGGTGAATCCCTCTCTGTCTGTAGGCCAACCTCACCAAATTTTAGTCTACCTGTGAAAGGTGCTATATTTGAATTCCCAGGAATATTACAAAGCTCTCCAGGGGATACTGAGAATCCCCTTGTATACTCTTGCACATTCTGTTCCTCATCGAAGATTAAACACTTTGCTGGCTTAGTTTAATTGATGTTGGGATAGAGACTGTAAGAGTGATTATGTTGCCACATGAAAGACTATGACACCTGAGTGGGACTCTCTAGGTGGGCATTGGAGAGCAGAGTGACTTGGTGAGACACCTAGAAGGAAGCATCAAATTGAGCAGGAGCTGGGAACAGTGCCAGAAGGCACCTTCACATTGAAATGATTGATTTCTTTACTCATCTGCTTCCGCCTACACCGTAAGCTCCGTGGAGGCAGGGGCCATGTCTTCTTTGAGCTGGATGCATCGTTTCTAGCAATGCCCAATGCAGAGTGTTTTTATTACACAGCTTGAAACAGCTAGTGACTTCTCAGTAGGATAGAAATGCCCGAAGAGCTGAGCTGCAGTCCTCGTGGGCAGAGCTGGACTGTCATTATATGGGAATCCTATGGGATCCACCCCTGCCTCCCTATACAGCTTCGTTCCCAACACTCACCCTCACTCACTGTGCATGCCCCCACCACACTGACCTTCTGCTAGTTTCTGGAATATACCAAACCCCCCTCTGCCTTAGGGTCTTAAGGTGCTGTTGCCTGTCTGAGATGATCTTGTCCACGTTCCACTCTAAGACTCCCTCTTCTTCCATCTCCAAATATACCCTCTCTGACCCAGCTTTTGTTCTGCCTTCCTTTTATGAGCTCCCAGAGAACACTTTTTTTCATAGTATTCACACAATTGTAAGCTTAATACTTACTTAGTAGACCTTGCTTGTTACCTGTTTCTTGCACTAGACTGAAATCTCCATCACGACAGGAGACAGTCTGGTTAGTGCTCATTCTTAGTGCTCATGACAGTGTCAAAGACAGAGTACTCATTACTTGTTGAATCGTTGATTTTCAATAAGCCAGAAATTATGATGCCCAATGGGATAAGTAAATATCACTGCATTTATGTTCTTTATGAGGAAATAAAGAATATAAAAAACTCGGTGGGGGCACCTGAGTTGGTCAGTCCATCAAGCAACTGCCTTCGGCTCAGGTCATGATCCCAGGGTCCTGGGAACGAGTCCCAGCATCTGGCTCCCTGCTCAGCAGGGGAATCTGCATCTCCCTCTCCCTCTGCCTCTCCCCCTCCACTCGTGTGCTCTCTCTCTCCCCCAAATAAACAAATAAATTTTAAAAATAAATAAATAAATAAATAGCACTGGGAATTGAGTAGTGTAGAGAATAGAGGGTTTGGTAGTAGCATGCACTAGACACTGTATTAAAAGGGATGGGCATGTTTTTTACTTAATCCAAAATTTAATATGGTCCTGTGTCTAGGGCTTTATGTGAGAGCTAATACGTGAGTAAAGAACATTGCCGCGTTGACAGTGTTAGCTATTCCTGCACGGAGCCTACCAAAGCAATAGACTCAAAAATGGCAGAAAAATCTCGTTCAGAGAATTTGAGAGCCGAAGTGGTGGATGCACAGGTGAGAGGTGTTTTTTCGTAACGATGATGGGGTGTATGCACATATTACATTTTATAACTCTCACAACACTTTCCTGGTTAGTCACCAATTCTCTCGGTCCTAAGGCTGTTAAGCCATGACACCTGCCTCTCGCGAGTGCAGATCGGTGGTGCTCAGCAGCGGAGGCGTTTTGGTGAGGCCGGGGTTCTGCCGAGCGGGTCGTCCGATGATTTCACCCATACACGTTCATTAAAGATCTTAAATTTTGATTTTTTAAAAATGTTATCTACAAATAGAGAGCACTCTGTATGTGTGTTTGTGTGAACTCTTCATGATCTAGTCTTGACATTTTTTTTATCTTTTAGTATCCTGGAACCCTTAAAATTGGGGAAAGTCTATGTCATTGAGAGGCCCTGTGTCCACAGTCCCTTATAAATCGAATAGAAAGGACACGTTCAACAGGCCCAAGAACCAGCAAGGCTCAGACTTCTCCTTCCTCTGGCCCCCAGACTCCCTGGGAACATGGGTGTCATGAACATTTTTTAAATTTCAGGGCCATGATTCTCAGCTGTGTGAATACTGGTGAGTCATATCACCTCTCTGGGTCTTAGTTTCTTCATCTGTTAAGTGACAATGCAAATTTCAGCCCACAATCCCTATTCCACAATTCTGAAATCCAGAAAAAGTCCTGAAATACGAATGAAATTTTTTTCCATATGTTTGGTGCAGAAGTTCTTTCTGGCAGCAAAACTTTTCTGAATTGACATGCAACAATTTAAGTAATCGTTTGTCCACTTTCTCTCAATATTCACATTGTGAGGACAGAAATGTTAATGTGATTATGCTGGAGATGCTTTTATAGAGCTGTAAACTTCTGCAAGCTCCAGGGGCTTCATGTGAGGGACTGTGGCCCTGTTCTTCATGGTGTGAGGCTGGGGTTTGAAAAAGGTAGGGTCCTTGGCTCAAAGTAAGAACTCAACAAAGCTTAGCCCCCTTTTCAAGGTATTCTTGGGGCTCTCCCTCATTAAACATTAGCACCCCTGCCCCTTTGCTGGCCATCTGGTTGGTAAACATCAGGCTTTGGATCAAGCTTTCATTCTATTTGTGATTGAGTATAATATCAGCAATTGGTTGTTTAAGAGAGAGAAGAAGGAATAGGAAGAGGGGAAGGAAAAGGAAGGAAAAGAAGAAGAGGAGGAGAAGTGAAAACAGAAAACAAAACCAAGGAGAGAACAAAAGAATCAAGGCTATAAGAACGAAATCTGCCTGTTGCCCTAGCAGTGGGGTTTACACTCATCACACCTGTAAAACTGTTCTCTCTTGAGTCTCTGTTGATATCTGTGTTGCCATATTCAATGGCAAAGTGCTTAAGAGGAGCCCCTGGAGTCACTGTCTGTTTGACACCAAACAGATGGATGATTGTGGTAGACAGACCCTAAATGACCACCCCCTCCCCCCCCGCCCATGATCCCTGTCTTCTGGTGCTCATGACTTTGTGTAATCTCCTCCCTGTGGCTGCGGCTGGAACTTGTGACTTGCTTCTAATCAATGAAATATGACCAAGGTTATGGGTGGTCATGATTGCATTACATTATAAAAGACTATGTCTGGCTAGAAGACTCATTGTAGAGATTCTTCTCGCAGGCTACATGAGGTAAATGGCTACACTGAAGAAATTCACATGGCAAAGAACTGGAGGTAGCCTCTAGAAATTTCATGAAGCCTCTTGCCATCAGCCAGCAAAGCACTGAATGAACTTGGAAGCAGAATCTTCCCTCTTTGAACCTACAAATAAGAACACAGCCCAGCCAAACTTTGGCTGCAGGTTTGTGAGGCTTTAAGCAAAGGACCCAAACATGCTGTGGCTAGACTTCTGATCCACAAAACTGAGATAATAAATACATGTTTTGTTTGAGCTGTTATAATTGTAGTATTGTCATTATACAGCGTAGGAAACTAATACAGTGACTTAGGGAGCCAAGGCACAGAAAGCTTGGCGCCCAAAGTCACTGTGGGTTGGGTGCCAGCCTTTCCATGCCTTGGCTCCCTGTGCCACAAAATGGAAATGGCAATAGTATTCATCCTGGGGCATTGTTGTGAACAATGTGATGATAAGATATGCAACACAAAATAGTACTGACACATCAAGAGTAATATAAGCTTAGCTATTATAATTATACATGACATATTACCTTGACATGATTTAACATCTTGAAAATATTTGTTTCGTTGGCCTTTAGAAAATCTTGTCCTCTTGGTTCCCCTTTTATTTTTACTCATATTTCTCAGTCTCATTCACAAACTGTTCTTTAATCCTTCCATCAGGATCCCATCTTCTGTCTGCTTACCTTTAGCATCCCCCTGAGTGCTCCAGGGAAGAATTCAAGTACAGGGATGAATTCAAGTAAAAATAGTATTTTAGGCCCCTGGTGCACCTACGACATAGTGCCAGGCACATTCACATTGTGTAATTAATCCATATAGCCGTCCCCCAAGATTGGCATTATTTGAACCAAGGAAAGAAAAAAAGGGAGGTTCAAAGAAGCGAGTGGCAGTGTGAGTGAAGGAAACAGCATTAGCTTTGGAGATAAATCTGGATTCGAACTCAGCCCCTGCCTCTTGATAGCTGTGTGACTCTAAACAAGTTGTTGAGGCTTTCTGAGCAAAATGAGGGTAGAAATATTAATATGGATGATAGGTAGATATAAAGATAGAGAAATAGGTGATAGCTCAAAATTCCCTGGAAGAAAAATGCGAACTAAGTCTTCATGAAATATTTAAGGTGATACTTGATGATTCTGGATGATCTTCAGGGAGAATGTCATGACGGAGTTGAAGAAGTTTTTAAAGTCCTCTGGTTGGGGGGGGGGCGCCTGAGTGGCACAGTTGTTAAGCGTCTGCCTTCGGCTCACCCAGCATTCTGGGATCGAGTCCCACATCAGGCTCCTCCGATAGGAGCCTGCTTCTTCCTCTCCCACTCCCCTGCTTGTGTTCCCTCTCTCGCTGGCTGTCTCTCTCTGTCAAATTAATAAATAAAATCTTTAAAAAAATAAAAATAAAAAAATAAAGTCCTCTGGTTGATGGAGAGGAATAGAGGGCTTAGGAAAAACACCTGTGCTCCAGATGGCCTCAAGAAGGTCCAGTGTTGCTTATTTTATGCATAAAGAGGCTGTGATTCAAAGACTCTAAGTGCATTTTGAAAGCAAAACTCTTGGTGCTTCATCCTTAAAGCCTTGAAGTGTGTTTGGACCCACGTGTCTACCTCAGCACCGGAGAAGAGCATCGCTTCTATCGCCATAGTGCTTTATGCCTTGCCGTAGAAACCTATGTATTCTAGGATTCAGGCACCTCTGGCTGGACGGAAAGTTGGGTAAAGGACTCTGCAACAAGGTGGGGTCTGAGAGATCCATTGAAAGAACTTATCCTAAAGGAATAGCGGCCAGAATGCCAAAGGAGAGTCTAAGGAAAGGACGTGAATGGACAAAGAAGGACTGGGGAGTCCCAGGATTCTTAACCCCCTCCATCCACCTTCTACTGTCCACCATGCCCACATTCCAGAGACTTTAGATATGGGAAGAAGAGGTCTTAGAAACAAAAGACCAGTCTCACTAAAATCTCTGTCATTCCTAGAAAGGAAAGACATCCTGTTTCACTTCACTGTGAGGGTGAGGGGCCAGGAGTCTGGTCTAAGGGAAAACGTTTTTGACTATCTCCGATCATGACAAAGCACAGAACTGGGAGAGAAGATGATCTCAAGCACCCCTGAAAGGCATGCTGAGGCAGCCATCAGGAATGTGAAGATATCCGTACTCTCAGCAATTCTTCCGGTAAAAGTGAAGGTAGCAAAATTTTGTTTTCTATCTATAGAAATTGTGTGTCCCTGTAGCCATTTTTATGTTTAGAAATTTTGTGTTACTACCAATCTCCCTGCTATTTCTTATGGGTAGGAGAAGGAAGGGAAGAATGAAGGGGGGGTAAACAGAAGGGGGAATGAACCATGAGAGACTGTGGACTCTGGGGAGCAAACTGAGGGCTTTAGAGGGGAGGGGGTGGGGGAATGGGATAGGCCAGTGATTGGGTATTAAGGAGGGCACATATTGCATGGTGCACTGGGTGTTATACGCAAACAATGAATCATGGAACATACATCAAAAACTAATGATGGACTGTACGGTGACTAACATAACATAATAAAAAGTTAAAAAAAAAAAAAGAAATTTTGTGTTTCAGTAGCCATTAAAAAAAAAAATCTCTGGGTTAGAGAAATCCCCAAAACATACTGACATGTGAAGCGTTGGGCCACTTGCAGGTAGGACTGCCATTACATGAGTCAGTAAAGTCGGAACCATGGAGGGGTGTTTGCTCACTTTGTAAAATGGCGGGTAAGACAAGCTGTAGCTTCAAGCTGAATCATGAGAAACGGAAACACCTTAATGAGGGGAAGGTAGTGACTCCAAAAGCAAGCTCTGGGAAAGACCTCGCTTCAGCCGTCAGAGAGCACCTTCAGGAGATTGCACGGTGCTTGTTCAAGAATCTGGCTGTCTGGCCCTTTAGGGAAATCCCTTGTCAGCAGGAGCCCTTTTCCTGAAGTAAGTTAGGCCAGGTCTCATCTTCCCAGGCCCGATTCCTGCTTTTTAAAAATTTCTTTCTATTACCAAATTTGACCCTCAATTCTCATCGATGACTCCAACTGCCATCTTCTGCCCTGGCTTCTTTGTGCATATGCCCAGACACCTAGAAATCGGCTTTCCCTCAATGCTTGCCCCGACCTTGATCCCTAGACTGTGTTTGCCTGTGCCTCAGTCGGAACGGTGACCTCTGAACTACCCTGTAGTCTGTCTGTTCTCCATGTGGAAGCTCTGGGCTCGTGGACACACATGCAGTCCCAAGGTCAGCACTGAAACAGGGCTCAGAGACTATCCCTCCCACCCTGCGCTTCTCTGAAGACGTCCTCTGTGCTTTCCTTGTCCTTTACGGCTAATAACAAATAGTCTGTTCACCTGCGTTTACAACACACGTGCAAATAGGGGTGGAGGGCAGCGTGATTTTCCTTGAGAATAATATCCCATAGGGTAATTCTGTTAATGAAATATTATCATTACATCCATCAGAAGGAGAGAGGGAGACCTCAGGTTTAACGGCAGAAGAATCCAAGCCGGTATAGAGGGCACTGCGAAGAACGCAGAAGGACTTGTTGATGTGGTCGGAGGTAGAAGATTCTATACCTGCCAAGCTATCTGCTGTAATCAGGGCATTTTGCTCCTGAGGATGGTCACTGATCCGCACAAACACATACAGACCCATAAAGTGAAGGGTGCCCCTTTTGATGAACAGGTGTTATTACTAGCTAGTAATGAACCAATTTCAACTGTACCTAGGATCTTCAGTATTCCCACATGAACAACAGTGACAGACCTTTATATACATGTGTAAAAGCCCTAAAATCAGCCAAAGTAGTAGTAAAATAGTTGTGGTGAAAAAAAAGGGGGAAGTGACATTTCTAGTGACTCATAGAGCACTTTAAAGAAGACTAAAGACCGAGCGAAGTTTGTGTGGAACTTCCAGCTCTCCAGGGACCACTTATAACCCTAATCCATTTCAAGTTATTTCCTGAACTATTACTTCTCTACAGTCCATAAAAACACTTTTCCTCCCTTCATCTAATACCCTTATTGGGATTGATTTATGTCTCAGCAAATTAGATGGTGTTGACATCTGGCTCATGTGGCTTCAGTCTCTTTGTAGGAAATCCAGAGTCATGGGAAACATCTGGCAGGTGCGTCTCGGAGTATTTTAACTGGGTGGCTATGGTGACCGTTAAGAGTTCTTAAAGGGAGGTTATAAAATTTCCTCTCTCCTGCTCATCACCCCTCAGACTGTAAACATTTTCCCATACTAAGCAAACTTTCTTATTATTGTTATTGTTATTAGTAATAGTAGTATATTAACATTAATAGTAGTAGTATTTTATTTTTTGTAAGTGAAAAGGGACCAATATAACATTGCTCTGTGAAGGGTGTTGTAGAGATTGGGTTGAGGTTTCCCAAAGAAGATGGTGCATTCTTTCAGCGGGAAGGGGAGGTGCAATTGAGACTGTTAAAGCCGAAATGAACTAAAGAGATCCTTTAATCTAATGCATTTCTTCTGCTAACGTGGAAACTGAGGTTTCCAGACACTGTGGTATTTAACCATCATCCATGTAGAAAAAGTTTGAAAAAGTGATGTTTCAGATGTCATAATAGAGATAACAAAATCATTCTTCTTTTATATTTTTTAGATTGACCCTCAGAGTGTTTCATACTGCCTTTCTTTTTTCTTTTTCTTTTTTTTTTTTTCGTCCTCCGGTGTCCTGGCACACCCTAAGCACACATATGCACATGCACATTACGTATCAAATAAAAATTCACTCTTATGCATTTGCTCAAAACAAGTTCTGAAGATCAGAATTTCACTGGTCTGAGCCACGGTGACAGTGTGGTTCTGCAAGCCCTCTTTCTGAAGCCGACTCCCCTGCCATTTGGTTCTCTTCGGTGAATAGTTTCTGTTGGAACACTCAGCATCCTCTGCTCACTCCGGCAGAGAGGGGCACTTTACAATCATTTTGATACAAAGACTTGTTTCTTGCTTGCATTCTGAGCTAAAAGTAGATCGATACTTTTCCTTCCTAAATTAAAAACAAAACAAAACAAAACTGCATTACGATGACATTTCCAATATTCATTCCATAAATAACCATCTCACAGGTCTTTACTGACTTGCAACAATTACAATTTCAGATATTTCCACTTAACGGCATCCTGCCTGCTGCCACGTTAAGTCCCGGGGATCAGAAGAACTGACATGATTATTCCAATTATACATGGCAGGAAAAATGAAGAAGACAGTATTTATTGAGGTTTTTTTACACCTGATATTGTGTATATCACACATCCCCACCATATGGATATTTAGTTGTTCCAGAACCATGTACTGATGTGCTCTTACTTGTTATTTCTATTTGGTATTTTTTAAAAAAATCAACTGACGATATTGATATGAGTTATTTCTGGAATATCTACTTCTCTCCATTTTTTATGTCTTCAATTATTCTTAGCAGTTTTAAAAACAATAATCAGTACATAGACCTAGACATATTTTGTTAGTTTCACATTTTATATGCTTTTTAAAATGATACTGTTTTTATTTTAAAATATAAATCCTCACTGCCAGTTTATAAAAACAAAATTAATCACTACTATTAATCAAGACATTATGAATTATATTAGACAGCATTGCTAAATCCCTTATCACCTATAGTAGCTCCTGTAAATCCCTTTAGATTTTTTACATAGCTGTTTAGTCTTCTGTAAATATACTATTTAGCCTTTTCCTTTCTGATTGGTGTGGCTTTTGTTTTCCCCCAATACAATGTTGGAGAAAGATGGTGAGAGTAAACATACTGCCTGGTTTTTTATTTTATAGGGAAAGCATTCAGTCTTTCAACACTGCGTGTAATATTAGCTAGAGGTTTTCTGGTAGATGCTATTTACTAGAATGAGGAAGTTCCTTTCTATTTCTAATGTGCTGAGGGTTTTTTTTGGGGGGGGTGTTTTGTTTTGTTTTTTCATCTTAGTCTTGTAAGGTGTGGAATTTCATCCATTGTTTTTTTCCTGCAATAGTTTAGATGATCATATTATTTTCTCCTTTATTCTGTTAATATTATGAATTAGATTGATTTTTTGAAATGTGAAATTAACCTTGTATTCTCAGAATAAACCAAACTAGATAATATGTTATTACACTTTTATATATTGCTGGATTTTTATCCTAATATTTTTGTTAAGAATATTTTTGTAATAGGTTTATTGAGGTATGATTAAGAAATAAAAATTGTGTATATTTAAGCTATCCAATTTGATGTTTGATATACACATACGCATTGTGAAATGATTATGACAAGCCAATTAATACATTCATCACCTCACATAATTACTATTTTCCTTTTCTTCTCTTTTCTTTTTGTGATGAAAACATTTAAGATCTTTAAGGTCAGCAAACTTCAAGTATACAGTACATGATTATTCACTACAGTAACCATGCTGTACATTAGATCTCCAGTTTATCCATCTTTTATAACTGAAACTCTGTACTCTTTGGCCAACATAACCCCATTTCTCCCTCCCCACAGCCTCTGGCAATCACCATTCCACTTTCTTTGACCCTTTTAGATTCTACGTATAATTGAGATCATGCAGTGATAGTCTTTGTCTGGCTTATTTCGCTTAATATAAATCATCTCTTCCAGATTCATCCACGTTGTCACAAATGGCAGAATTTCCTTCTTTTTAAGGCTAAGTAATATTTCATTAGATGGATAGATAGATTATATATATATATATATATATACACACACACACAAATTATATATATATATTATACACATTACATGCACATGTATATATAGACACACACACACACATATATATATATATGAGATACACATTACATGCACACACATGCACGCACCACCTCTCCTGTATTCGTCAACAGACACTTTGTTTCCACGTTTTGGCTGTTGTGAGTAATGCTGTGTGGCTCTGAGAGTGCAGATTCTGTTTGAAGTCCTGATTGCTTTGGAATACATACCTAGAAGTCTGAGTCTATGTTGAGGGATGCAGGTCAGCAGTTTTTCTTCTTAACAATGATTTTGTCAGGTATTGTTTTTTTGGTATTAACATAATGATGGTATCACAAACTAAGTTGGGTTGGAAAGTTTCTTTTGTCCTCTGTTTTCTGAAAGGTTTGTATAGAATTTACCTGCGAAGCTATGTGGGAATGAGGTCTCCTTTGTGTGGGAATTTTTTATATTATGAATTCAATGCTGTTAAGAGTAATAGGGATATTCAGATTTTCTGTTTTTTCTTGGATCAGTTAGGGGAATTTGTGTCTTTCAAAGAATGTTTTGTTCGTTAATGTTGTTTAAGTAACTGATATCACTTTCTTCATTTGATTCCTTTATGCTTATTTTGATTTTGAAGGAACTATATTGATTTCTTTTTAATTTCTGATATTGGCAATTGGTTTCTTTCTTCTTCTTCTTCTTCTTCTTTTTTTCCATCATTAGCCAGCCAGAATTTAATCATGTGTTGGTCTTTCCAATAGATCAACTTTTGGTTTCATTGATTTTCTCCATTATTTGTTAGTTTACTGTTTCATTGACTTTTGT
Organism: Ursus maritimus; assembly: GCF_017311325.1. NCBI lineage: Eukaryota > Metazoa > Chordata > Mammalia > Carnivora > Ursidae > Ursus > Ursus maritimus. The sequence continues at coordinate 71,875,238 of NW_024426996.1, forward strand.
ACTTATTTTTATTATTTTCTTCCTGCTGCCTAGTTTTTATTCCTTCCCCCTTTACATTTCTAGTTCCCTGTCATAGCACTTTGGTAACTGATTTTGCACCTTTACTATTTTCTTGTATGTGCATTTCAAGCTGTAAATTTCACTTAAAAAAAAAAAAGATTTTATTTATTTATTTGACATAGAGAGAGACAGCCAGCAAGAGAGGGAACACAAGCCGGGTGTGTGGGAGAGGAAGAGACCCCATGCGGGGCTCGATCCCAGGACCCTGGGACAATGCCCTGAGCCGGAGGCAGACGCTTAACGACTAAGCCACCCAGGCGCCCTTGTAAATTTCATTTTTTAACACTGCTTTCATGCATAAAATTTAGTTTTTTTAATTTTTTATAATTTCAAAGTCTTATTTAAATTCTCTTTGATTTCTTCTTTGATTCAAGAGCTATTTAGAAGTGTTTAATTTCAGGGGCGCCGGGGTGGCACAGCGGTTAAGCGTCTGCCTTCGGCTCAGGGCGTGATCCCGGTGTTATGGGATCGAGCCCCACATCAGGCTCCTCCGCTATGAGCCTGCTTCTTCTTCTCCCACTCCCCCTGCTTGTGTTCCCTCTCTCGCTGGCTGTCTCTCTGTCACATAAATAAATAAAATCTTAAAAAAAAAAAAAAAAAAGAAGTGTTTAATTTCTTAACATTAGCTGTTTTCTAAATATTTTTTAAAAATTATTTTTAATGCAATTCAACTGTGGTCAGAAAACTTAATTTTTTGAAATGTATTATGACTAATTTCATAGGTACATGGTCTCTGAGGGAACATTCTTTTCATTCTTGCAATAAATGTTTATTTTGCTGTAGAACTTTCTGCAAAAGACAATTAGTTCAAGCTGGTTGATAGTCTTGTTCAAAACTGCTATGTCTCTGCAAATTTCTCTCTACTTGATTTATTGATTACTAAGGGAAATTTCCAATCATAATCATGATTTGATCTATTTCTACTTTTGCTTCCATCAGTTTTTGCTTCATAAAACTTGAAGCACTTTATCAAGTGCATACACAGCTATGAATATTAGTTATACTTTATAAATTCATCTTTTTATCATTTTGAAAAATACCTTTTTGACTCCAGCAATATTTTTTATTCTGAAGTCTGTTTTATCTGGTATTAATATAGCCAGTGAGACTTTCTGGAGATTAATGCTTGACAGTTGTATTTTTTCCAATTTTTTACCTTTAAAAACTATCTATGACGTTATAGTTAAAAAGAGATTCTTAAAGACAACTGTGTTTTGGCATTGCTCTTTTACCTAGTCAGGCAATCTCTGTCTTTTAATTGAAATACATAGATCATTTACTTTTTATTTGTGTTTTATTTTCTTTAAGGTTTTATGTGTTTATTTATTTTAGAAAAAGAGAGAGTGTGTGCATGCATGCATGTGTGCAAATGGGTGCGGGGAGAGAGAGAGAGAATCTGAAGCAGACTTGATAGCTTGATCAAACCCATGCGGGGCTTGAACTCACACCCCAAGATCATGACCTGAGCCAAAATCAAGAGTCCATTAACTGACTGAGCCACCCAGGCACCCTGATAATTTACTTAAAAAAAAATTTCATGAGAGACTCTGGACTCTGAGAAACAAACTGAGGGTTAAAGAAGGGAGAGGGGGTGGGGGAGTGGGGTAACTGGGTGATGGGTATTAAGGAAGGCATGTGTTGTGATGAGCACTGGGTGTTATACGTAACTAATGAATCATTGAACACTACATCAAAAACTAATGATATACACTGAACATAATAAAAAAACCTTTCAATATATTTTAATTGAAGTATAATTAATATACAGTTATATTAGTTTCAGGTGTACAATATAGTGGTTCAACAATTCTATCCATTACTCATGATAACTGTACTCTTAATCCCCTTCACCTATTTCACCCATCCCCCACCTGCCTCCCCTCTGATAACCACCAGTTTGTTCTCTATAGTCGAAAGTCTATTTTTGGGGCGCCTGGGTGGCTCAGTCGTTAAGCGTCTGCCTTCGGCTCAGGGCATGATCCCAGGGTCCTGGGATTGAGCCCCACATCGGGCTCCCTGCTCCACTGGGAGCCTGCTTCTTCCTCTCCCACTCCCCCTGCTGTGTTCCCTCTTTCACTGGCTGTCTCTCTGTCAAATAAATAAATAAAATCTTTTTTAAAAAGTCTATTTTTGGAAGGGTTTTTTTTTTTTTGGTTAGATAATTTAATTTTAATGTAATTGTGATATGGTTTAAATCCACTATCTCATTATTTTTTTTACTTTGACTCATCTAGTCTACTTTCCTTGTTTTCTCTTTCCTAGGTTTTTTCTTGAATGAGCTGATTCTTTCTTTAGTGTTTAATTTTATCTCCATTACTGACTTACTGGCTCTATCTATTTGTGTTATTTAGTGACTTTTCTAGCATATAACCTGCCAAAGTTTAACTCGAAATACAGGAAGAATTTTATTAAGATATACTTCGTTTTCTTCCTCCTGTCATTCAGAAAATCATTTCATGTATTTTACGTCATATAGTCTGTAAATCCCACCCACATTGTTATTATTCTTACACCAAAGCGTTAATTACCTTTCAAAGGAATTAAAACATGAGAATAAAAAGGCTTTGTTTTTTTTTAAATATTTAAGCAAATATTCCAGTGCTCTTCATTCCTTTGCGTTCATCCAAAGTTTCATTTGGTATTACTTTCCTGAAGCCTGAAAAAAAATTTTGTTAACACTTCTTATAGTGTAGGTCTCTTGGGAATGAATTATCTCAGCTTTTGCTTCTCTGACAAATTCCTTATTTCATCTTTATTATTGAAGAATATTATCACTGGATGAAGAATTCTAAGTTGAGAGTTTTTTGCAGTACTTAAAAAAATATCTTTGCGTTAGTTCTGGCTTGCAGTTTCTGATGACTGCTTATTTGTATCTTTATTTACATACAGCTCATGTGTTTGGGTTGATATGAGATTTTTTGCCTATGAGTCATTTTCTGCAATTTGATTATGGCACATTTTGGTGTTATTTCTTTGTATTTATCTTTCTTGATAGTCACTGAGTTTCTTGGATAATAAATGTTATCAAATTAGGAAAATGTTTGGCTATTTCTTCAAAAATTTATTTCTTTTCCATTCCCCAATTTCTCCTTTTGGTGTTGTGGTTCATTGTTGTTAGGATGCTGGATATTGTTCTGGAGCTTACTAATTTTTTTCTTTAGTCTTTTATTTTCTCTTCCTTCCTTTTTTGCATAATTTATATTGCTATTTTCCAAGTTCACTAATACTTTATTCTGCCATGCCTGATCCCACATTAATCCCATCCTATTTTTTAATCCTACTATTAATTTCTCATTTTATATATTTTCATTTCGGACAGTTTTTTAAATAGTCTGTATCTTCCCTTCTCTGTATTTAAATAATTGTATGTAGTTATATACTAGCCACTTTAACCTCTTTCTCTGTTAATTCCATCTTCTCTTTCATTTGTCTGTTTCCATTGACTGCTTTTTCTCCTGGGTGTTGTTTATTTATTCCCGCTCCTTTGCATGTCTGGTAATTTTGACCAGATTCTGGATACCATGATGTTTCATTGTACATTTTCTGGGATTTATTGATTTTATTTAATGAATGTTGGGTTTTGTTCTTGAAGACTATTAATTATTTCCAGTTCAGTGTGAGTCCTGAAGCTTGCCTTTAACAATAGTTAGGACAGATCTGAACTAGTCTTTATTTTAGGGACTGTTTACTCTCACTAATAAGATGGAGCCCTTCTGAGTTTTCTCTTGAATACCCTGAGTGATCAGTACTTAGTACCAATTTGTACTTCATACTATGGAAGCATTTGATCCCTGTATTCCTTGCCCTTCTTCATGGAGTTTCACCCTATGCTTGTGTGTCTCGGTGTTTAGCAAGCAGGCATCCCTGTACAGATTTCTGGAGTTCCTTCTTTCCTTTCCTGCCTTCCTGCCTTCCTGCCTTCTTTCCTTTCCTCCCTCTCTCACTTCTTTCTCTCCTTCTCTCTCTTTCTTTCTTTCTTTCTTTCTTTCTTTCTTTCTTTCTTTCTTTCCCATTTAGCTCCACCCCTTATGAAACTCTGCAGATCTCATTTACCTCGGCCTCCTTCAACTCCAATTTTTGCCACCTAAATTCAATGAGACCAACATTTCGTGCTTGTGTTATTCCTCTTGGCTTCGTGGTCTGATATGTGCCTCCAGTTGAAATGACAGGATGATCACAGGACCCATCTGACTGTTGTCCTTCTCTCAAGAACCCCAGTCCCTTGCCGCCTTGTTTCCAATGTCTGAAAATAATTGTTTCATGTATTTTGTCTAGTTTTCTAGCAGTAAGTGTCAAAAGAATAATTTGGATTTTGTTATTCCATTATAGTCAGGAAAGAAAATAGCTCCTATATTTTTCAATTTACCCCCCTTGTGCAAAACAGTTTGACAATGGTATTATTGGGGGTAAATGAATGACTGAAAGCCACCAATAAAATAGCAAGTATTGGGTGAGTACTATAATGGGAGAGTTATAATACCACAATACCAGATTTACTAAATAATTCAGTTCAGCAGTCTCCTGAAACTAATTCAGTACATTAACAGAGAACTTCAGCCTCAAAATATTCTGATGGACTTTAATTAGCAGGAGTCATCATTGTGAGATGAGAGCAGAGTCTAAAGAAACCAAAATTTTTATTCATATAAAAAGTCGATTTTCAGTAAGAGCAGAAGAGCAGCATCAGAAAAAATCACTAAGAAAATTTTCTAAAAAGGCATGTGCTCCTTGAAAATAAAATATAACCTCTTGGGGCGCCTGGGTGGCTCAGTTGGTTAAGCATCAGACTCTTGGTTTCAGCTCAGGTCATGATCTCAGGGTCATGAGTTCAAGCCCCACTTCGGGCCCTGCACTCAGTGAGGAGTCTGCTTAAGATTCTCTCTCCCTCTCCCTCTGCTCCTCCCCTCACTCTTGTGCTTTCTCTTGCATGCTCGCTCTCTAGAAACATAAATAATCTTTTTAAAAAAGATTTTATTTATTTATTTGAGAGAGAGAGAGAGCATAGAGGGAGATTGAGAGGGAGAAGCAGACTCCCTGTTGAGCAGAGAGCCTGATATGGGGCTCGATCCCAGGACCCTGGCATCATGACCTGAGCTGAAGGCAGATGCTCAACTGACCGAGCCACCCAGGTGTCCCTACATAAGTAATCTTAAAAAAAGAAAGAAGGAAGGAAAGAAGAAAGAAAGAAAGAAAGAAAGAAAGAAAGAAAGAAAGAAGAAAGAAAGAAGAAAGAAAGAAAGAAAGAAAGAAAGAAAGAAAGAAAGAAAGAAAGGAAATATAACTTCTTATTGAATTTGTGCCCCGAATTTGAAAATATTATTCAATATTTTTCATAGGACCTATGGAGCTATGTTATATATAATATATAAGGAATATGTCATATGTTATATAGGAAAAAATTAAGTGCTTTTAAAATCACCTGACATAATCTTGTGTTTCATTTAACTAGAAAAAAAAAATAGCAGTTGTGCTTCAGAAATGGAAATTTGGTTTTCAATGCACCTTTGTTAATTAGATCTAAACTATGCCACATGGACATCTAGAACCCACGAACAAACATTACTTACCAGGTGTTGTCATAAGAATGTCACAAACCACCAACTGAGGAATATTTTACCTATTTGTACTTTTACAAGGCTCAGTGGTGGGGATATGTCCCATTTACCGCACTTGCCAGCTCAGTGATCTTAGGCAAGTTACTTTTCAGAATCTCTATATGCTCTTCTGCAAAATGGTGGTGATGATGATTTATACCCCATAGACATACTTCCCACAGGAAGACTAACTGTGCAGTAAGTCTAATGTACTGACAACAGACTCCCGTAATAAGTAGTAAACCCATGTTAACTTTATTACTGTTGTTATTAAGACTAATCCTACATCTGTGTCCTGATAGTTTTATTTTCTGGGTTCTTTTCTCCTAAATCATTATTTGCCTTGATGAAATAGAGCTACCGTATGACCCAGCAATTTTACTACTAGGTATTTACCCCAAAGATAAAGATGTAGTGAAAAGAAGGGGCACATGCACCCCAGTGTTCATAGCAACAATGTCCACAATAGCCAAACTATGGAAGGAGCCAAGATGCCCTTCAACAGATGAATGGATAAAGAAGATGTGGTCCATATATACAATGGAATATTACTCAGCTATCAGAAAGAATGAATACCCACCATTTGCATTGAGATGGATGGAACTGGAGGGGATTATGCTAAGTGAAATAAGTCAAGCAGAGAAAGACAATTATCATATGGTTTCACTTATATGTGGAACATAAGGAATAGAGCAGAGGACCACAGGGGAAGGGAGGGAAAACTGAATGGGAAGAAATCAGAGAGGGAGACAAACCACGAGAGACTCGGGACTCCAGGAATCAAACTGAGGACTTCAGAGGGGAGGGGGGTGGGGGAATGGGATAGACCGGTGATGGGTAGTAAGGAGGGCACGTATTGCATGGTGCACTGGGTGTTATACACAACTAATGAATCATCGAGCCTTACATCGGAAACCGGGGATGTACTGTATGGTGACTAACATAATATAATAAAAAATCATTAAAAAAAAAAAAAAAAACTAATGATGTCCTATATGATGGCTAGCTGAACATTAAAAAAAAAAAAAGAAAGAAAGAAAGCAGTCTCTCCCTTGATTGTGCGTCTGTCCCCAGTCTCTCTCCTTTCTGCGCTGTGATCACCATTCTAGGATTCTTGTGCTTGTTTTCTCTGCAATCGTCTCCTCATTTCCACGTGTCTACTCTTTAATTCAAAATGTTCAGTCTTATCTTCTTAGAATCAGGGTTTTTTTTTTTTTCATTGTTAACAAGTTTTCTGATCTGTAAGAGCCATGATAATATGTCAAACTTGTCTCGGTCTCCTTGATGGAGGAGATGAAAGTGACAATAGTGAGCACACAGAGCCGTTCTTTATCCTTTCCTTTTCAGTGCACCCAGGCTCCAGCTCTGGGCCACGCCTCACCTTCCAGAAACATAGCACGCGTCCCACTGCCGTCTTTACTTCTGTGCTATTTCTTCTAGCAGGAAGGCTTGTGACACCTCGGAAGAATGTCACATCCTTCAGGAACACTTGCTGAGGCGGATGTCCCTCTTCTACGTCTATCTCATGGATCACAGTGTAATATAATCTTCCAATCGTGGCCTTTTAAAATCCTCTAGTGAATGAATTTCAAGTGCAGGGATTGTGACTCCGTCATCTTTGTATTTTGAGCACTTTCCCTCAGTTTCTGGATCTAGTAAGTGTTCAATAAATGCTCATTGAATGTATGCATATGCAAACACTTTGCTAGGTGAAGTTAAAAGCTTAATATGTGTCTAAAATGTGCTGCGTTTTTTACCACCGAAATTATCTCACTCTTAAGATACTTAAGAAAGTGAGGCAAGTGTGATGAATAAAATGGGCTGAAAACTTTAGATAATTTTCTCAGTCAGACTAGTGACCGGAGAGTGAATACGATGGGTAAAGATAACGTTTTGTCTGTTCGAGTTATGCACAAGTTTATGTCAATGGGTTCTCTGTCTGAGCAATCCCACTGTTGTTTCCGGTCCTTGCATTCCAGCCGTGTCCTTCAGAGTGATTGGTCCAAGGTTAACGGTGCGTTCATTTATGCATTTACTTATGCATCTTCTCTTTTTAATTATTTGATTTAAATTCAATTAGTTAACATATACCGTATCATTAAGTGCAGATACAGAGTTCAGTAATTCACCAGTTGCGTATAACACCCAGTGCTCATTATATCACATGCCCTCCTTAATGCCCATCACCCGGTTGCCCCATCCCCCCACAACCTCCCCTCCAGCAACCCTGTCTGTTTCTCAGCGTTAAGAGTCTCTTAGGGTTTGTCTCCCTCTCTACTTAATGCATCTTCTATCTCCAGCACTAGATTTTAAACTTGTCTCCTCCATGACTTGATTTAAAGAGCAGACTTTGTCTGTTTTCTTCATTGCTGCCCCACCAGCACTTAGCAGAGCTCCCGGCACACAGCAAATACTCAAGATCAAGGCAAATCCTATTTGTACCTACTTTCTTTTTTGTTGCCTTTTTTTTTTTTTTAACACAATGCCATTTCTAGGATGAGTGGGAACACAACGCAAAGGACCTTTAAGCCAAATTGAGCCCAAATAGCTTTTCCACCAATTTCACCAACTACTTGGAGCAAGACATTTAATCTCACATTTTTCTTCTGCAAAATGGTGCTAACAAAGCCTAAATGTCATGGCTAGTATGAGAAACCATTAAAATAATAAATGTAAAGTAATCAACCTCAGTTCCAGAAAATGCTTTATTCCCATCCCTTCGAGGATGTTTCATCCATATATTACACTCACTGTGGAAAGACATTTCACTTAAATTGTGAAAACAAAATTGTCATTTTAAAGAACAAACAAAGTGCTGATTAAAATCATCTGAAAGAAGTTCTAGCCTTTAAGCTGAATGAATTCATGAAATGAACATTACCACGGTTTTCTGCCTGTGCTCTGGATAGAATTAGTAAGAGGGCAGAAATTTTTTTAAAAAGAAAGAAGAAATCCCAGCTGGCCAGATTTATAAGTTGAAGAGAATGCATGCCAAGAACATACAGAGATGCATTTAGCAAACATTGATGGGATGTGTATTATGTGCATAGTGCAAGTTGTCCCTCATCGGAGGGTGATTGTCATGCCTGGGAAAAGTCTGGATTTTACATTCACTTTCTGCATGCTTTAGGACGACTGTGTATACTTTCTTGACTTAAGCTTTGACATTCGTAAGAGGAAAAAAAATCATTTCCAGTCCATCTCCACAAAATTATGGACAATTCCAAGAAAGATGTATGTGAAAGAATCATTCATCCATTCATAACATAAATAGTAATGAAGTGACTTCCACATGCTAAGTATTAGCAATGCAAGGGTTGACCACGCATACAAGTTCCTACCCTTGCTGAATTTACACATTTTATGAGATGGAAAGTCGTTGACAAATCATGAGTATTTCACAAAGGCTCAAGGTGCTGGAAGAATTTAGCCTGGTTTCAATCCCGTGGTAGCAGGAGCGGAGGTAGCTTGCTTTCATTTGCCTGATGCTATCAAGCACCCACTTTGCAGCTGCACTTTTTTGGCAAAACCCAGTTCTCCTACTAAAGAGTATCAATTTATCAACCTGAGCATTTAGCTTGTATGGTCCCGGTTCCAATGAGCTGGTATAATTTCTGGGATGGTTAGAATGAGCTTTCCTATACTCAAAGTATCCTTCAGAACTACCTAAAACTAGTCATACCATCAGCACCGACTTGATTGTAACAGGAATAAAATCAATCTTTGATATTAGCCAGTTTCATCAAAGCATAGTTCTCTGGGCCTGAGGACTGTGCGTAATTATTGTTTAACGTACTCCTGGTTTGCCTCTTGGGTCAAATCCAGATCGAAAGTATAAATCAGATACACTGTAGATAGATCTCCTCAAACTTTAAAGTTTGCATTGTAAGAAATAGCTTTATGAATCAGCCATCTAGTCATTTAACAATGGCTATGCTCATTTACACGCCGACATGTTTCCACATTTGTCCTTCTACCCGAGCAAGATCTAGTCTCTACTGTCGGCAGTTTAAGGCTCCTGGAAATCAGCTTTTGTTGAATTAATCGTATTTTCTGAATTCTAAGCTCACATAACAATCTCTGTGTAGCTCTTTCTCCAGTCTTCTCCCCGCGTATTATAATAATCCATTGTCAATGTTTGCCCTCGAATCTTATTTCCACTACTTCCCATCTGTACCATCTCCCTATCTTGTAACATGGTGGTAATAATATGTCTCTCACAGGTGTGTGGCCATGAAATGATACATACAGTGCCCGACAGAATTATCACCCTGGACATCTTTCTCTTTTATTGTTGTTGTTTCACATAAAAATGGCTGTAGTTGGGGAGGGAAGGTAAGCATGGCAGGGAGGGTTTGGAAAGAAATAATAAATGGCTCTAGCTAACTCCTGGCAGTGAGTGTCTCCAGAGGGTAGACCTGCTTCCCTCCATTGCCCTGTCATCGCCAGGTAACCCTGGCTGGCTGCTTATACCGCCAGATTTTAAACTCAGGGATTCTCAACAGAAACACAAGGAAGAACCAACAATTTGGAATCACACCCACCTAGACTGTGAGAACCCTGGGTCCAGTACTCAGAGGTTCCCCCACCTTCGAAGCTGCGTTCTAGGGTAAATATTTGTTAAAGGAGTAAAATACATCATTGCATATAATTATCAGACAAAATAGATCAAGTGTAATTCTAGTGACCACGGTGACATATTTAAGGGCGATGTATCTGAGAAACCAGCTCTTCTGCTAAACTTGTGCTTGTTATGTAATAATTGACAGTTTACAAACCAGTTCATTTCTGATGTACGTTTCACTGTGGATGACCAAGTTCGTGGGTTTTTTTTAAACAAAATTTTTGTAATTGCAAATCAAGGATGCTCATTATCATAAAAAAATTAATAGTTTGACAGCTAAATTAATTTTATTAACTTAGCAGAAAGAGCCATGGGCTTAGCGATGGAGCTATGTTTGAAATTCACTGACCTGCCAAGTGCTCCCTGACAAGTTATTAGGAAGGAGAGGAAAGTACAGGGGAAATATGGATTTTGAATTTTGAAAGGTCAGAAATGGAATTTCCTACATCTCAGTTTTCTCATTTGTAAATGGCATTAGTGATTTCTGCCTCATCAGGTTATTAGAAGGATTAAATAAAATAGTGCCCTGTTAAATGCACCGGACCTAAATAATTTATCCCTGTTTCAAGAATGATTGCCTGCATTATAAAATAAACATCTATTACAGAATGATGGGGATTGAAGTAATGTATATGAGGTGCCTTTTAAATAATAAATTGCCATTAAAATATGTCATTACTAAAATTGAAATTATCAACAGAGCTGAACATATTTTATTCCAGATATTCTAAAGGCTTCATTTGAGGCATTTTTTTTTAATTTAAAAAAATTTTAAATAATTAAAAAAATTTTTTTTAAATGTTTTAAAAATGTTGGACATTAATGGGTTTATTTTTAAAATTTAAAATCATATAAGTATCAAATTAGACCCCGTGTGCTATTTTTAGAGCCCACACAATGTACGTTCTGAGTGACAAGGTGCCAGTTTCCTACAGATGGGGTCACCATAGCTCGCTTTTAAGTCATGTGCAAGAGCGGATTTTACTGCCGAGTAAACGCACCTGACGTGGTCAACAGGGCACTCTGGAAGGAGAAGAAAACTTTTGCTTTCTTCTTTTGTTGCTACAAGGATATTATTTAATAAATTATCCCTTGAGAGTGTGCACATGAGTGGAAACCTGGAAGAATTGCCAGTGTCCCCAAAGCAGGGGAGAGCAGTTTGATTGCAGGTGACCTCTAGCATATAAAATGACAGTCACACCTCATTTATCCAACATTCCTGGAAAATGTGCTTTTTGATGCGACAATTCTGCAAACCACTGAAAGTGATCCTTTCAATACAGCAGCGAAACTTGGTTAATTATTTGAATGGAGACTTTATAAATGAATTTTATATTTCCCTACTTTATTGACTAAAACGCTGTCAATATTTGTGCTCTGATGTCATTTAGGACATCCTCCGGGATGTGAAGAGGGAAAGCTGATCTTCCCTTGCACCCAATGGCCCCAGTTTGCTGTGCTTGGAAGGCTCGTGTCTGGCCTTTTCCCTGTTTTGGCTTCTCTGGCAGATCAGTTTCAGCTTGTGCTGGTGCTTCTTCCTCCTTCTCCTGCTGCTGGTACTTGTGAGGACGGCTGAGCATGGAGTGATGGACTTCAGGTTCCCCCAGTTCCCTGGATTTAGTACTGGAAGCCCCCATCCTGGGAAACCCTTAGATTTGGGACATTGGGGCAGTTGGTCACTCCACTTACTACCTACTTCCTGAGATCACAGCAGATTAGGTCATCGTAAAGGATGAGTAAGGAGAATCTGAAAGAGCCTGGGGTTTCCTTCACAGTACAATGACTTTTGTCACATGGATTGTCACTGTAATTTTAAGGCCAGTTTTTATTTCCATATTCATCCTGAGCTTAGTTCTGGATTGCTGATATGATACGATACGGCATAATTTTCCCTCCAGTCGGGGACCTGTGGCCCACACTATCTCAGCCAACTCCATATCCAAGTCCGCCAGCTCAGAAGCCGCTGCTTAGCTGTGCCTAGATCGTGTCTACACAATGACAAAGAACAGGCTTCAGAGTTACAAGAAAAGTGGTCCTGCTGTTTTGACAACACGATGAACCTGCAGAACATTATCCTGAGTGAATTAAATTGGTCACAGAAGGACCATTACATGAGGCGAGTAAAGTAGTCAAACTCATGGAAACAGGGAGTAGAAGGTTGTTTGCCAGGGACGGGGGTTGGGGAGCAGAGAGAAATGGGAATGTGTTCAATTGGTATAAAGTTTCAGTTACACAAGATGAATGAGTTCGAGAAATCCGCTATGCAGCACAGTGCCTGGACTCCACAATTCTGTATTGTGCACTCAAAAATTTGTGAAGACTTTAGATCTCCCGTTAAGTGTTCTTACCACACAAAAACAAACGTACAAACAAATAAACAAGGGACACGAGGAGTCCTGGTTTGGAAGCACGTATACTCATATTAAAGCAATGCGGAGATTAGCTTGGCTGGTTAGCAAGGATGGCACACAAATTTGTGAAGTGTTCCGTATTTTTTGTCTGCGTGATGAGTTTTGATTTCACAATTGGGCTCCCCATTATGAATATATTTAGAAAACTACTGCTAGAAATTTAAAACTTGAGGGATTACAGAAATGTATGGAAATTTATGGAAAAACATACATTTAAAATGGAATTGCTCATGGACCCTGCATTCGTAATGGGGAAGGGAGAGATATTGCCTCCAAAGGGGTGAAAACTGGTTGTTGGTGGAAGGGGTAGGTTTTTACTCTTTTCATGTGCAAAGCACAGATACACATTCAGTTTATAAACATATACAGTATATCCGTGGTATTGAAATTTCATGGGGATCAATTAAGGGAAAAAATGTCTGAAAAAGCTCCTAGGGGGTGTTAATAATAATAATTTTTTTAGAAGTTGAGGAAAACAGTCCTAGACACTAAAGTGATATAAGTTGTTTTCACGAAGTAATATGGCTCCAGGGAGTTAGGTAGAGGCATTTAAAATGGAACCAAACTATGTGTAAATACTTCAGAATTGCACAGTCCTTACATTAGAGGAATTTCAGTTTGTGCTTTACTTGAAAGGCAAGGAGAGAGATAAAATCTGAACAACTTTTTCTTGTGTGTCACCACATAAAACCACTCCCAAATTGCAAGAATCACTGATATAGATAATAAATTGCATTTAGTAGCGATGTTTGAGGCTTTGGAAATGCTTGTAAATACACGATCTCATTGAATTTTTACAATTTCATGAGGCCGGTATTAATTGGTACCCAAATTCTGCTTTGGGAAGTTAAGTAGGAGAAGTCTGACTCCATTCTTTTACCCTTCAGAATGTTCTCTCCCTCAGTAAGTGCAAACATTTAAAATCTGTCCTTGTTGGGTATGTATTCTAACTGTAACACCCACACTGGCATCGTAATCACCAAAGCAACATAACTTGTTCATTATAATTTGGAAAACTCACTTCTTTCAGCCACGCATGATTTCAGCACTCTGTTTTTTTTATATAGTAACAATAATACCACAACATAAATAGTGCTAATTTGAGCACTTTCCCTTGAAGTATGTGTTGAAATGACCAATCATTTTCATTAGAAAAAGTCCACTAAAATGTGGACTTTTTAATTGAAAGTTGACTTTCATTCCTATGGCATATCTGCTTTATAGACAGTGCCTGGTGTGGACCCCACGGTGTAGTGTCTGGGGAAGTCAGGCCCTAACACACGAGTCAGATTGAACGCACTAGGGCCGTGGCAAGGTGGCTTGTTGGATGATGTCTTTGATCAGGTGTTTCTATTTTTGACTGAATTTCTTTAGTAAAGAATTGAGAGAGTCATTGAGGCAATCAAAATACTCTTATGAGTTGAAGTCATCTGATACCGCACTTCTGTGTGAATCTGTGGTGTTTCACCTAAGTGGAGGCCATGACTGTCTGAGCAGCCATTGCTCAGGCTACCGTGTTCCCGTTTTTTTCTTCTATTAGTTAGCATTTATAATTCTGAGCCTCAAGTAGGTATGGAATTGCTTCCCTGTCTGACTGGAAATTCTCTGTAGCAAGGACCCGTATCCTATCTGACCGTCCCACTGCGTATCCGTATTAGTTGTCTAAGGCTGCCCATACACAGTATCACAGACCGAGTGGTTTAAACAAGAGAGATTTATTTGCACAGTTCTGGAGGCTACAAGTCCCAGATCAAGGCACCAACAGTGTTGGCTTCTTCTAAGGCTTCTCTCCTTGTCTTGTAGATAGCTGTTTTTACCCTGTGTCTTCACACCGTCTTTCTGTGTTTCTAGGCCCTCATCTCTTCTTGTAAGGATACCAGTCATATTGGATTAAGGCCCAACCCTAATGACCTCATTTAACCCTACTTGCCCCATTAAAGATTCTCTCTCTACATACACTCACATTCTGAGGCCCTGGGAATTAGGATTTCCACAGATGAGTTTTGGGGGAACACAAAACCATAATGATGTCATAGCACCTGGTCCGTAGTACACTCTTAATAAATGGGTATTGACTGCATTACAATCTTATACAAAATACTAAAGGGCAGTAGAGAAGTTATATGTATATTCAGTTTTCTTTGATAAGCCTGATTCCTGAAACATACTATATATGCATAAAATGTACATTTGATACATTTTCAGATTGATCCAGCTATTAAAACATAGGCAAACTTACGCAACTACCACCACACATCAAAATATATATTACCATTTCTGCTCTGACTCTAAATTCTAACACTGTAAGTTAGTTGAGCCTGTGTTTGAGTTTCATATAAATGAAATCATCCACTTCTTTCACTCCACAGTATGTGACATTTGTCCATATTCATGCATGTAGTAGGAATGTGTTCATTTATATAAATATATGGTATCTTCACAGTGAATATACCATAACCAGTTTCTTCTATTTATCAAAGAAATATCAAATACTGACCTCATGTACAGTATCATACACGGCCTTGTGTACATTATCATATATGACCCCACGTACATTATCACACATGGCCTTAGTACATGATCATGCATGACCTTGGGTACGTGAACATGTATGACCTTTTCTACATGTGTATACACATGTATGTTCAGCATATACCAAAGAGAAAACATGTTCAATCATTATAGTTTTATTTTTGGTTTCATAGATAATTACAGTTTTTCATTTCTCCCAGCAGTGTTTGAGACTTCCGGGAGCTTCGCACCCTTCATAGCACGCAGTATTGTCAGTTTATAATAGTGGATGTGACAGGATCTCATTGTGGCTTTTATTTGTATCGCAGATGATTTCCGAGGATGAGTGCCTTTGCATATGTTCATTGAAATTTGAATATCTTTTGTGAAGTATCTGTTCAAATCTTCTGCCTATTTTTGAGGGTTTATTTTTTCCTTTTTCTTATCAATTTCTAAGAGTTTTTGTATATTTGAGATGCTGGTCTTTCATTAATAGTATTGCAAATATTTTCCCTCACTCTGATTTTTTTGGTCTTATTTTAATAGCTTTATTGACGTATAAGAGACGTCCCGTAAATGACACACTTTATTATTTTGTATTTATTTTTATTTTTTAAAATATTTTTTTAAATTTATTTACTTGATTGAGAGAGAGAGAGAGGGAGAGAGCACGGGGAGCAGCAGAGGGAGAAGCAGGCTCCCCGCTGAGCAGGGAGCCCCATGTGGGGCTTGGTCCCAGGACCCTGGGATTTTGACCTGAGCCATGGCAGCCACTTAACCAACTAAGCCACCCAGGCACCCCATGACACAACTTTAAAGTGTAAAGTTTGAAATGTGTATACAACAGTGCAAATATCACCTCAGTCAAGATTCCACATGACCCTTTGTAATCCCTTCCTCCAGCCACTCTGTGCCCTTTTCAGTGTATGTATTCTCCTTTGACCTGTCTTTCAGCTCACCAACTTCTGTTAAGTGGGTTTAATCTGCTGTTGAGGATTTTTGAAACCATGGCACTATTGACATTTTGGGCTGGCTAATTCTTTGTTTTGGGGGCTGCCCTGTGTATTGAAGGCTGTTTAATAGCATCTCTAGCCTCTACTCACAAGATGCCAGTAGCACCTCCCTTCTGGTATACCCACGAATGTCTCCGAACATTTGCAGGTCCATCCGTGAAGGATCCATCTGGGGTCAAAATCCATCCGAGGTCAAAAATCATCCCCATTTAAAAAACACAAAACTTATCCATTAGGATCATAATTTTACTTACATTGAAAGTAAATGTTACGTTGTAATGTTACATTGTTATATTCCAGAATTTCTGTTCAATTCCTTTTCATACAATTTCAAATTTTCTGCTCATTCTATTTATTATTATACACTATTTCATTAATGTATAATGAGTCATTATAACATACATCTGAAAATTCTAATATCAAGATCTCCAGTGATTTCTCTTTCCTATTTAATCTTGGTTTTTTAGTCAAATCTTAGTCTATCAAGCTATCTGTCTGCCTGTCATTTCTTATGGGAAGCATATATTATTAATCCAATCAAGTTTATCAAGACAGGTGTGTTTTAGTTGCAGTCCTTGTAAGGGCAGCCTTATTTCACGTTCGTCCTTGTTTCTAGGGTGTAGACCTTGACAGTATTAATAAAAAACTTACAATAATTTAAGACTGTATGTTAATTATACTTCAATAAAAAGAAAAAATATATATCATATTTACTAGGAACCTTTTTCTTTTTTGCATCTTGAACTTTGATCTTTGCCTCCCAGATCTGTGATACTGACCATCTGTGCTCAGCTTCTCAGTCTGGTAGCCTCTGCTTTAAGAATGGACACTCATCTCACGGAGAAAAGCACCACCAAATGCAGGCTCAACTCTCTCGGTTTGACTTCTCTTTCAGATTTTGGCTCAATATTCCCCACTGCCTTGCAAGCTCTGTGTGTGTTAAACAGATGTAATGTATCTTAGAGCCTTCCAGTTGTTCTCAGAAGGTTGGTTGTTTCAGAACAATTCAGATAGTCAGTGTCAGATTATTTTGTACCACTCACTTATTTTTCCTTTGTTAAAAATCTATCTGCAGAATTCTGGAATAATTTAAGAATTGAATATGCACCTATTTTTTCCTTCTTTACAGTTCTATGTGATCAGTTCTAGTTCACAGCCTTAGTTTTGTTTTTTGTTCATCCTTTTGTTTGGTTTTCAAAAAGTATTACATGCTGGGCACCTGGGTGGCTCAGTTGGTTAAGTGTCTGCCTTTGGCTCAAGTCATGATCCCAGGCTACTGGGATCAAGTCCCACATGAGCTCCCTGCTTAGTGGGGCGCCTGCTTCTCCCTCTGCCTGCCTCTCTCTTTCTCTCTCTGATAAATAAATAAATAAAATCATAAAAAAATAAAAAGCATTACATGCAATGAGAAGAGACTCCAAACACAAAATAAGGAATAGCTAACAACCTTCTCCCAGATCTTTACCTCCCATCCCCCTAAAATAAGTAATATTAATAGCTTGGTCTACACCGCTCCAACTTTTCCTCGTGTTCGTACACACTTATATTCACATATGCATGTACTCCCACACACAGCATCCACAGACACAAAGAATTTCAATCTTGCTCGTGTTTACAAAAGTAGGCTTATGTAAGCTTGTGTATATTTAAGTTTTCGTTCCTTGATTAAAAACATCATTTATTGTGGACAACACTTCTGGCCTTGTTGCATGAGAGCTTAGTGCGTTGTTTTTAAGAACTGCGTAGTGTTATGTAGTATAGACGTGTCACACTTTTTTCAATTGCTTTCCTATCAAAGGATAATGTGTTTATGTCATATGATGCTGTAGTACCATTTATATACATGTATCTATAGAAAAGACCGACCACAAGAGGCTAACTGGGTCAAAGGAGCCATATAATTTAACTCTAATACATATTGCTCCATCACTTCTCCAAAAATTTGAATCCATTAACATTAGCATTAGCATTATTGATGAATCCATACAAGTTTCCAAATTATCAGTTGTTCAGGACATTCTTTTTTTTTTAATTCAAGCAATCTGCAATTAAAAATTATGTTCTTTATCTTTTATTTTTAATTTTCTGACCAATAAAAGACCACTGGAACTGAATATATATATATATATATATTTTTTCAGTGTGTGTATATATATTTTTTCAGTATGTATATATATATATATAGAGAGAGAGAGAGAGAGAGCCAATTTTTTAAGTTACTATTAAAATCCCTACTAAGAATACAAAGTCAAAAATATCTTCTCTAAAGTGACAAGAAAATGGCAAGATGATTTCAGTGTAAATCTATAGAGAGATCAGTAGAATGTCAAAATGAAAATTTTAGAAGTCAATACATGCCGAATATACTGACATCTGACACTGACTCGCATTGTCAAGGTAAGGGAGAATGAGATTGTCAGGGGAGGTTTGGGAAGATCAGGCTGGGGAGTCAGGCTAAGTTGGAGGCACACAGATCTCCCTGTATGAGCTACATTATAAAATTGTGAGATCAGGATGAAATAAAATGTACGAGATTTCTCTCCATTAGGGATTTATTCAGTGTAATATTCTAAATCTAGATTTTTCATCTGTCACTCATCTGAAATGAGCAACCTCCTCAAATGAAAATTTATTTTGTTATCACAGAAGACTCAAAGGGAATTTTCCCTGGTCTTGCTCATGCTGGACATCTGAACCTTTTTCTCTAATTGCCACATAGCATCCTCCCAAGTAGCTATATATCTATAATAATTCCTTAAGGACTATTGAACTCAGGACTTCTTTGTAGAAGTAACCAAGTCCACACTTTATAAGGAGAACCCTTTATTCCTTGCTATAAACACTAATATATAATCTTATACTATAAATTCTGTAGGGAGTTCACATTAGCCAATTCATTTTTTTAAAAATTTATTTGACAGAGTGAGAGAGAGAGAGAAAGAGAGAGAGCAAAAGCAGGCAGAGAGAGAGGGAGAATCAGGTTCCCTGCTGAGCAGTGAGCCTGACGGGGGCTCGATCCCAGGACCCTTGGATCATGACCTGAGCAGAAGACAGATGCTCAACTGACTGAGCCCCCCAGGTGCCCCATCAAATCACTTGCATTAAGTAATTCTTGATATAATTTGCAGGTGTAGCTAAAGGAATGTCCTCTGGGCTGCACAAATATGTATTTTCTTTTTATGGCTTGTAATAGTCTCATCTGACAAGTCTCGTCTACTAGAATGGCTGGACTTTGTTTAATGGCCTTTATTTTTACGTTTCTTTAAACATTTCCTTAAATTTTAAATTATTTATTATCACTTTCTTTCTAAATCTTTTAACACTTTTCTCTCAACTGGAACCTTGTTATCAGCATTTAAACATTTAAACACTCTTAAACCATGAACAAAATAGAGAATCTCTAAACCGACACCTGCTTCTAATTCCTACTCTCCCCCAGTGTCCCCCAACAATGAGCCTCTCCCAGGGGGTCTCTCTTCTTCCCTTCTTCTTCCAGTCTTCCCTCTGTTCACCCCAGTGTAGCCTCACCCCCTTGAAACTATTCATACTAAGTTCACTATTGACTTCCAGCAGTACCGGATCTCTTAGAGGGCACCATTCCACACTCCTTTTGTCTTTGTCTCTTAAAAATAACCATTTCCTCCACTATCATGAGGCCACATTCTCATTTTTCCATTCTAATGCTGTAGCTTCTTCACTGTCCCATTTGGAAGGTCATTCTCCTCAAGCGACCATCATCTTTCAGCAGGTGCATGAAACAAAAGCCTCCCTGAGCCTCTAATCTTCACATTACTTTCCTTCTACTCCACAAGGTGGCCAGAATGTGATTTCCAAAATGAACATCTGATATGTTATTTTCCTCTGAAAGCTTTTCAATGGTGTCCTATGGTTCTTAGGCCGAAGACCCAATACCTCCATCTGTTGCATGAGTTCCAGCCCTGTCTGGCTCTGTCCCCTGTGAGCCTCATGGTGCTTCAAACTCTTCAGGATTCCTGTCTGGTGAAGATCCCGCCATATCCTGTTTGCACACTCTGTTGACAACATGCACCTTTTCTTCATGCCACTCATCACAGCAGCTAATTTTACATTACTTGGCGTGATTTTTCTGATTTCTGTGTATGTCCTAGATGCATCCTGAGGACAGGATCCATTGATTGATTGATTGATTGACTGATTCGTTAATTCATTCATTTGCTTTTTACTTGTAAAACTGTCTGATCATAATGCTTTGGGGAAGTGGGAAAGAGCTCTTTAGAAATTTGCTTATTACTTTCACTGTAATTGATCAATCAACCTGTCTTTCACAAGTATTTTTAAAAAAATTGTGAAATTTTATCTTTCTTGGTATTATTTTATCCATATTTCAAACATATTTCTATATAATCGAGAAAAGTGTAGTGATTAAAAAATCCTCAGTAACTTTGATTTTTCATATTTATAGTTTATTTGGTTTGTTTGTGTTTTCCTCCTTGATCATTGAAACACTCATAATTGCTGGTCATCTCTAATTCTTAGAGTACTGATTCTATTTGTGATATCTGTTAACCCTCCTTTATTCCATGGTTGCTCCTTTCTTTATACTTCTAGATTGTGTGCTCATCTCTAATGAACTTACTTTATACTCCATAAGAATCTCTTGAATGAATTTATGAAGCAGCTTTATGTTGGTTCTGGAGATCTCCCACAGATTTCAAAAATACTTTGGTTTTTTTCATGTTATTTTCTTAGTTTGAATTACTGGTACCAAATGTAGCCAAGATTAGAATCCCATAGTCTTGAGTTGCACAAGTCTGGGATTTAGATTTCCCCAGGATGATTGATTTTTCTTTTTTATTTTTATTTTATTTTATCCATCCAAGCCCCAGATCATAGGAAAAGTTCTTTATTTTATCCGTAATCTTGTAGAAGGATTTTTTCAATATCTATATTTGGGGAGGTGGTGATGCTTTAACACTTAGAATCGAGGTTCCAGTTCGTCACGATTCATAGACCAGAGGGCTTGTCTTTTATTCCTGTGAAGGTTTTAGAACCCCTGTCCCCTAGCCATTCTGGCTTTCTATTAGAACTGTCACCTCTATCGCTGTTCGTAGAGTCAGATGGTTCCTCCAATTTCTCTCCACATTTCTTCCACATGCATACTGGGCTTTCTTTCTTTTGAACTTGGATATAAACATCTATTTTTCTATAAAATATTTTATATTTAAAATTATTTTTTTCTAAAATCTGTTTTAATGTCTATAAATATTCAAAATATTCCACCAGAATTTCTACAAATTTATTGCAATATTGCAGAAAGGAAATCTGATTAAAATTTACTCTGCCATGTTACCTAAAATGGCCTCTACTGCCTTTACGGGAAAGAAGGTTGAGATCAGCCTGAATTAAGACTTTTTTTAGTAAAAGGTGAAAGATTTATACAATCTGAAGAGAAACCAGAGTGTGTTATACACAACTAATGAATCATCGAAAACCAGGGATCTACTGTATGGTGACTAACATAATATAATAAAAACATATTATTATAAAAAAATTTTAAAAAAACAGAAAAAAATAAAACTTTTTTTAAAGGTAATAATATTTTTTGAGATATATATTTATATATTTATTTATTTGAGAGACAGAGAGTGAGTGTGAGAGGGGTGAGGGACAGAGGGAGAGGGAGAAAAAGAGAATCTTAAGCAGACTCGCACTGAACACAAAGACTCACAGGAGGCTCCATCTCACGACCCTGAGGTCACAACCTGAGCCGAAACCAAGAGTCCGACCCTTAACCACTGAGCCCCCAAGGGACCCCTGTTGATAATATATTTTATTTACCTTTATATATCCAAAATGTTGGCAGTCTAGCATGTAACCGATATGTAAATATTAATCATGAAATAATTTATAATATCTTCTACCCACACCGAGTCTTTGAAATCTAATGTGGATTTTACAAGTAAAGTCAATCTCAATTTGGATTAACTACTTATGCTAATGGCTATCATATCGGACAGTGAAGAACTGTTGGGAATCTCTTCTACTTTCTCCTTTTATATTTAATGAGGAGTACTTGACACATACTGCTAGTTTTAGTTTTAGATATAACACACAGTTAATTCAACAGGTCTGTACATTATGCTTTGCTCCCTACAAATGTAGCTACCGTCTATTACCATACGATGCCATTAAAATCCCATTGACTATGTTCCCTATGCTGTACCTTTATCTCCATTCTGTAACTAGAAGCCTGTACCCCCCTCTCGCCTTCACCCATTTTGCCCATCCCCTGTACCCACCTCCCCCCAGGCAACCATCAGTTTGTTCTCTGTATTTATATGTCTGATTCTGCTTTTTGTTTCCACAAATCAGTGAAATTATTTGTCTTTCTCTGTGTGTTTCATTTCACTTAGCATAATAACCTCTAGGTCCTTCTATGTTGTCATAAATGGCAAGATCTCTTTCCTTTTTGTGACTGAATAATATACCATTGTGTATATATATATATATACACACACACACACACACCATATCTTTATCCATTCGTCTATGGAGTGATATTTGGGTTGCTTCCATATATTGGCTGCTGTAAATAATGCTGTTATGAACATCAGGGTCCATATATCCCTTTGAATTCATATTTTATTATATGTTTATTACAGAGGTACAAATATCTTTTCAAATTAGTGTTTTTGTTTTCTTTGGGTAAGTAGCCAATAGTGGAATTACTGGATCATATGGTATTTCTATTTTTAATTTTTTGAGGAACCTCCATGCTGTTTTCTACACTTACATTCCATGATTTACCAACAGTGCATGAGGGTTCTTTTTTCTCCTCATCCTCCCCAACACTTGCTATTTCTTCTCTTTTCAATTATAAACATTCTGACGGGTGTAAGGTGATATGTCATGGTGGTTTTGATGTGCATTTTCCCTGATGATTACAGGTGTTGAGCATCTTTTTATTTTTTTCTAAATTTGTTATTTTTTTAAAGATTTTATTTATTTATCAGAGAGAGAGAGAGCACAAGCAGGCAGAGGCAGAGGGGCAAGCAGGTTCCCTGCTGAGCAGGGAGCCTGATGCAGGACTTGATCCCAGGACCCTGGGATCATGACCTGAGCTGAAGGCAGGCACTTAACCAACTAAGCCACCCAGGCATCCTGAGCATCTTTTTATATGTCTGTTGGCCATCTGTATGTCTTCTTTGGAAATGTCTATCTGGGTCTAGTGCCAATTTTTAGTTGGATTATTTGTGTGTGGAGGGTTGGTGCTGAGTT
This sequence comes from Ursus maritimus, assembly GCF_017311325.1. NCBI lineage: Eukaryota > Metazoa > Chordata > Mammalia > Carnivora > Ursidae > Ursus > Ursus maritimus. Next base: position 71,898,708 of record NW_024426996.1, read on the forward strand.
ATACACATTGTTTATATATTTTGGATATTAACTCTTATCAGATATGTCATTTGCAAATATCTTCTCACATTCAGTAGGTTGCATTTCCACTTTGCTGATCGTTTCCTTCACTGTGCAAAACCTTTTTATTTTGATGTAGTCCCAGTGGTTTGTTTTTGCTTTTGTTTGCCTTGCCTGAGGAAATACATCTAGAAAACATGTTGCTAAGGCCAACATCAAAGAAATTACTGCCCATGTTTTCTTTTAGGAGTTTTATGGTTTCATATCTTACATAGGTCTTTATGGATTAAAACTTTTTTCTTAAGAGGGGGAGGAGGGGCAGAGGGGCAGGGAGAGAGAGAATCTTAAGCAGGCTCCACGCCCAGTATGGAGCCCGACATGGACCTTGATCTCACAACTCCGAGATCGTGACCTGAGCTGAAATCAAGAGTTGGATGCATAACTGACTGAGCCACCCAGCGCCCCTGGATTAAAACTTTTTAAAGAATACACAGTTATTAAGCAGTAGCATCAGGACTCAAACTCACAACAGTGCCTAGAATTGTGTCTGACAAATAACAGATACTCAATAAATGGTTAATGATTAAATGCCTAAATAAAACCGAGGAAATAAGAAGCATTTTCTTCTGTTGGCATTGCCGTCAATGATGGAGATGGCAGAAGTAGCAAGGCTCTTGCCTTCTGCCCTTCACAGTGGGAGGGTGCTCAAGAGGGAGAGGTATCTTGGACCTTCTGAATTTGAGACTCGGCTACCAAGACACCCAAAGGAGAAATGATTAACCCCAGATGCTGCCTCGGTCTAGACAAGGAGAGCTGGGAAGTGATACTGGCATGTTAGGACTGCTCAGTAATTTTTCATTTCAGTCCCTTGCAAATGCTATACATTCCTTTCCCAAATCATTCCAATTCTTCACCTACCTAGTAGTAACATTTAGGGCACAGCAACTGTTAACAGAGGACCAGGCGCTAGCATTTTAATCCAGCTTTAAATGCCGACTGCAGGGGCGCCTGGGTGGCACAGCGGTTAAGCGTCTGCCTTCGGCTCAGGGCATGATCCCGGCATTACGGGATCGAGCCCCACATCGGGCTCCTCCGCTATGAGCCTGCTTCTCCCACTCCCCCTGCTTGTGTTCCCTCTCTTGCTGGCTGTCTCTATCTCTGTCAAATAAATAAATAAAATCTTTAAAAAAAAAAGATCTTTAAAGAAAAAGATCTATTATAAGGTACCCCCTGCTTTTCAAAAGTTTGCGTTATGTTCCCTCACTTTTATGAAATACCTCACTTGTTTTTACTAACCAAAAGAACTCCAGAGAGTATTTTCACTTTTATAAAAAAAGGCAAAGAGCAAAAGCAACACTCAGCATTGGTTTTGCAGCGAGATGAGTGGGCCCAGAGGCAGCAAGCACCCCGCGGCAGTGAGAGTGGCACCCCCAGTGCCTTCCCCGGGAGCCGCACTCGGCATCTCAGTACCAAGTGCCCAAGCTCTGCACTGTCTGTGAACATCTGGGTTTTATCTGCATGTTACCGTGTGCGTCAATGGGCAAGATGCATCCACGGTATCAGAAAAGCCTCAGAGAGGTGAGCTTTTTGAATCTGGGAACACACACACACACACACACACACACACACACACACACACACACACAAATCACCATATAAATTAATGGTAATCACTTCTTTGCTTAACACCATTTCAGCTTATGGAAAGTTTCATAGGAACGCCTTATTTTCTGATAGTGGGGAATCTGGTACCTCTATTATATCAGATGAGGAAAGAAAAACACCTTTAATTCAGTTACACAAAATATATTAAATTATTCAGTGGAGAAATCAGATTTTGATTTCTTAAAACAGGTATTTTGTTTAAAATCTCTGGAAGGAGTTTCAACTTTAATGGTACTATTTGAAATTACTGCCTCCATTGCAAACTTGTTTCAACAGTTCAGCGCTCCACTTCCTACCCTCAGTACACAGCACAGCACCCAGCCTGATGTCGCTGACATGTAGGTCACACTGTATCCTCCTGTGCTCAACCACAGTGAATAGCTCCTTAGACCTGCAGAGTAAGAGCCCAAATTTTAACAATGACCATAAGGGCCTACAAAATCTGGCCCCACGTCCTAGTTTGCTGACCTCGTCTCCTTTGATCACCCCTGCCACTTGGCTAATTCTGCTCCAGCCACAATGCCTCCTTGATATTCCTTAGACACACCTGTTGGGCCCTCCTCTAGAGCCTCAGTCCTGCCTCTTCTCTTGCCTGCATTGCTCCTCCCCGTGACAGTCTCATTGCTTGCGCACTGTCTCTCCTCTACCCGGCCTCAGTCAGGTCAGATGTAACCCTCCTATATTCCCTGGGTGATTCACTTCTACTTGGGACCTATATTCCCTGCTCCCACCAATGCACTTTTGATTCCCCTTTCCAGTGTTGATTTTTCTCTAGAACATTTATTACCATTTAAAATGTTATACACACACACACACACACACACTAAAATATATATATATATAATGTCATTTAAATTCAAGTGAGTTAATATATAGTGCCTTACTATTTTCAGGGGTAGAATCTAGTGACTCGTCAGTTGCATCTAACACCTAGCGCCCATTACATCAAGCCCATTACACATTTATTTCCCATCACCCAATTATCCCATCCCCCACCCATCTACCCTCAAGCAACCCTCAGTTTGTTCCCTACAGTTAAGAGTCTTTTATGGTTTGCCTCCCTCTCTGTTTTATATTATTATATTTTTTCCTTCCCTTCCCCTATGTTCATCTGTTTTGTTTCTTAAATTCCACATATGAGTGAAATCATATGGTATTTGTCTTTCTCTGATTGACTTATTTTGCTTATCATAATACCCTCTAGTTGCATCCATGTCATTGCAAATGGCGAGATTTCATTCTTTTTGATGGCTGAGTAATATTCCATTATATATATAAAAAACACATCTTCTTTATTCATCTATCAATGGACATCTGGTCTCTTTCTATAGGGTGCATATGCCCCTTCAAATCTCTATGTTTGTATCCTCTGAATAAATACCTAGAAATGAAATTTCTGGGTCATAGGGTAGTTCTAATTTTAACTTTTTGAGGAACCTGCACAGTTTTCCAAAATATTTTTATTTTATTTATTATCTGAATGTCCCTGCTACCATGTAAGCTTTGTGGATTTTGTTTTATTTTACTCCTAATGTATCCTCAACTCCTAGAACATTGCCTGGCACCAGTAGGCACTTCGTAAACACTGGGCAATGAGTAAGTGAATGAAAAACGAGTGAAAAATAGCACTTACAGAATCTTGAGCATTTAAGGCAGTTTTCTATGCATGTCGCATGTGTTAATCCATTTACTCTTGTGGTTAGGTCCTCATATATTCCTCATGTTACAGTTGAAGAAATGAAAGCACACAGAGATTACATAACTCTTGTAGGACATCAAATGGAATTTTAAAATAATTTCTTTGTTCTGTATCCTTAACAATTTTTTCCATCGCCTCTTGGACCAAGTACCACTGTTTTAGCTTTGCATCCAAGCCTCTCTGCGATCAGACCTCCTGGTCATCTTCCTAGATAACTGGCTTATTCTTCTCTTTCCAGTTACGCTGGAAGTTCCTACAGGGGGCCTGGGGGGTGAAAATAATAAGAGGAAGAAGACCTAGTGTAATGATCTTTCGCTAAGCTCTTGTTGCGGGCCAGGCACCATGCCAATTGTTACATATGCATCTCATTTAATCCTCACCAAAACCATGAGAAGGCTGAGGCTTAGAGAAGCTAACCTGTTTTTCCAAGATCACAAAGGTAGTCAAGAACTAAGCCTGTAATTTGACCTGGGTGCTCCCAGTTCTGTGGATGCAAGTCCCAACACAGCTGGGGGGCTGCTCAGTGTATCACGGGGCTGCCATCGAGGCGTTGACGGGACTGCCTTCCTTCCTGGAGGTTTTGTGGAAGCAGTGCTTCTGAGCTCATTCAGGTGGTTGAAAGGATTATTGTAGTTGCAGAACTGAGGCCTTAATTTCCTAGCTGGTTGTCAGCTGGGGGCTGCTTTCAGAGCCTAGAGGCTGCCCACAGTCCTTCCATGTGACCCCCTCGATTTTCAAAGCCAACAATCACACTTTAAATTCTTCTTATGGTTTGAATATCTGACCTCCTCTTTTTCCGGCCTCTGACCCATATTCAGAAGCCTCATGTGACAAAGTCAGGTCCATTCCTATAATCTCCCTATATTAAGGTCAGCTGATTTTAGACCTCAATTACATCTGTAAGATCCCTTTTGCCATATACTGAACCATAACCGTGAAAGTCACAGCCCTGGGGATTGTACACAGCGTGCATACTACAGGCGTAGGGATATTGACGGAGTTCTTAGAGTTCTGTCTATCATACCTTCCTCTTGCCTTCACATTCCCTTCACTCTGCGTCAAACATCTACCCCTTCTCCTGATAACTACTTTGTCTCTTTCTTGGAAAAATGCCAGTATACACACATGAATCTTGCCCATACCCATAGAAGGTTGGCCATTGGCCTTGGACCCTCCTTCCCTCCCACATTATTCTTCAGGGTCTGAAGTAGGCATAGAGGAAGGCAAAAGCCCAACCAGAAGGTTTTGCATATCACGTGTACTGATTTGCTATGTCAGCCATAACAAATTATTACAAATGGAGTGGCTTAAAACAACACAAAAATTTATCTTACGATTCTGTAGACCAGAAGGTTGATGGGAGGTTCCTTGGGTGAAATGCAAGATGTCTGCAGGGCAACATGTCTTTCTGGAGGCTGTATGGGAGAATTTGTCTCCTGCCTTCTCCAGCTTCCAGATACAGCCTGTGCTTCTGGGTTCACAGCCCCATTTCCTCCACCCTTGCAGCTCAGTGTTGCTCCTCTCTGACCCTTCTTCCACTGTCAGTCAGAGTCTCTCTCTCTCTCTAACCTTAGCTGGGAAAGGTTGTCCGCTTTCAAGGACACACTGGCTCAGACTGGGTAATCCAGAATAATCTGAGTCTGTCCCTGTGATCACATCTGCAGACGGCCATTTGTCATGTGAGGTAACATACTCTTCAGAGTGATGGTGTAGAAATCTTTCTAGTAAAGTGTGTTATTCTTCAAGCACCACATCATGCTAAGAAGTCTGGGCTTTCTTCTGAAGGTGAGTTGAATCACTGAAGAATTGTAGCATGAGATGGCTAAGACAGATCTGCATTTATGAAAGAGCCCTCAGCTCTGGTTTCAAATTAATGTTGGGGAATGGTCGTGTTAATAAACAATAACTCACTACAGAGTACTAACCACATTCCTGGCACTCTTTGAAGGTGTTGCAGTCCTTAACTCATTTAACTCTTATAAATTAGATAGTAGTATACTAGCAATAACCCCATTCTATAGATGATAAAATAGACTCAGAGAAATTAAATAACCTGGCCCAAGAATATGTAAGTAGTGAGGGCCAGAGCTAAGATCCAGTCCAGGCAATGTGGCTTCCAGAGCCAATAGCCTAACTTTAACTGGGCAGAGCACTTCTTCCCAGACTTTGGAAGAGGGAGGAAACACAGTCAGGCATAGTGATCAGGGAATGCTTTATAGACTCAACAAGGCCTGCAAAGAGACCACAGAGAAGGGGGAGGACTTGAAAAAGTCGAGAGGAATGAAGAAGGACTTCCACAAATACCTTAATGACAGTCAAGTCCATGTCCTCCCTTGTCCATAAAATAGGATCCTGGGCCCCTATAATTGCTTGACCCTTTACATGTTTGAAAGAGTGAATCAGGGCCACTCCAGAACAATGCGTGCTGACGGGTGTAGTCTTCCCCCTTTGATTGCTGCTTTGCAAGTTTCACAAATAACTAACTACCTGAGAGCTTGCCTCTCTGGTACTGAATTCCATTCTGATTTTTTCATCCCTCTTGATTCTCATCTCTTTGTGCCAAAATTGTATTTTTCCAAAGATGTTTTCAAAAGTGTTTTTGTTCTGATTTAATAGGCTCAGTTTTCAGTGTTTGGGCTGAAATTGAGGAGGCGCTTTATGAAAAGTGAGTGCATTTGAATGGGGAAGTTTCCTGTGAACAGAAATACAGTATTGTTCTACTCTGAAGTTCCTAAGAGCCAGCTTCTGTTATTTTATTTCTAGATTTCCTTCCATCTTCTTCTTTAAAACTTTTCAAAACGACATCAAACAGCCTTCTTCTTGCTATGAAATAGAGAAAGCCCTTTCATCTGTAGGTAGGCTGGTGGTGAAAGAATTATCAAGCAGAGAAAACCAAGGCTATTGTTCTTATAAAATACATTAACTTAAAAAAAAAAAAAAAAAACCTCCGTCTCCAACTACCCGCTGTGAAATACCCCTTCTATATCTATAATCCTTAAAACATGAGATGGTCCCAGAAAGAGACAGCCCATCAACAACTGGATAGTGAGGGCATCCATGTGCACATCCTTCCAGGAAGGAACAACCCTACAAAAGACAGAAGGAAGCAGCATGTATTCATCACCTATTTTGTGCCAAGAAACGCACTGTGTTACTTCCTTATGTACCTTAAGTCATTTGATCTTTTGAACAACCTCTTAGCAACCTACTCTGATCCCCATTCTACAGGTGAAGAAACTGAGCCATAGAGGAGATAGGCAACTTATTCAAAATTTTTGTGAGTGACAAAGCCAGGGTTTTAATTCACTTATTTCTTACATTAATAAATCACATCATTTACCTTGTTACCTTAGCATTGTTCTGAGAAATGACTATTTTTTAAAATTATGTTATGTTAGTCACCACACAGTACTTCATAGTTTTTTATGAAGGTTTCTGCTTCTTATAAGAGGCATAAGAGCACCAAGAGTTTAGTAAATTTGTTCAGAGAGAAAAATAATCATTTGTTGAACATCAGGTGTGTTGAATATCTAATGTACCCTTGGACCTATACTTTATTTATTTTTTTAAATATTTTTTATTATATTATGTTAGTCACCATACAGTACATCCCTGGTTTTTGATGTAAAGTTCGATGATTCATTCGTTGTGTATAACACCCAGTGCACCATGCAATACGTGCCCTCCTTACTACCCATCACCAGCCTATCCCATTCCCCCACCCCCCTCCCCTCTAAAGCCCGCAGTTTGTTTCTCATAGTCCATAGTCTCCATGCTTCATTCCCCCTTCTGATTACCCCCCTTTTCTTTATTCCTTTCTTCTCCTACCGATCTTCCTAGTTCTTATGTTCCATAGATGAGAGAAATCATATGATAATTGTCTTTCTCTGCTTGACTTATTTCAAGCAGTGGACCTATACTTTAAAGCATGGCTTAGTAACATGTTATATGAATTCTTCCCATTGAAAAGACTCACTTATTATAGGTTGAAAAACTAGTGTTTCATATCTATAGTAGAGCTAGTAAATATCATTCTATTGGTGCTCAATTTTATAGCAGAGATACTATTCTCTAGTATCTTTTTTTTTTTTTGTACTTTTGAGTTTGCAAACCTTTCCTAATGCATTATCTCACTGAATTTCCTGTCCTTCCATGAGATGAGCATTACTTGACCTCCTGTACTCTTATTAGGTCGAGGCTTAGAAGCAGTTCAGCAGCCTGAGTAAGATAACACCGGTAATAAATTGTGAAGCAAGACCTAGAACATTGTTCTTCAACCACCAACATATAATTCTTCAGGCCATGTAGGCTGACATCCTAATTAATCTATGAAAAGACACAGTGAAGTCTTACAAACGCAAAGAGAACAGTCTCTGTAGGGCAGTCTAAGTCAGCTTGCCCAATCTGGAATTTTTCTTTCTCCAGCATCACACAAGGAATTTCTGTATCTTTCTACATTATTTGATCACTTTTGACTCCAACTTCAAACTCGCTCTTCGAACCTTCAGAATTGGTGTGTGTAGCTCCTTTCCATGGTATTGGAGTTCACCTTTCTCCTACAGTTTTCAATTTGGCTTGTTCCTCTCCATATCAACGTCCTCTATGGAGCAAGGATTTTGTGCTGTGGACATGGACCCTTGGGATCCGAACTACACGTATAGAGGCCAGTTGTGTGTCTCGCTGCAGCAATAGGTAGGACCAAATACAGGTAATCAAGGTAGAAATCATAAGAGGAGGCTAGTAGAGGAAAAAAGCAAACCTAGTCTGAAAAGTGGGTAGGATACTGTGAGAAAGGGGGGTTGGGGAACAAGGGGAGGGAAAGAAGAGTCCTCAGTATGAGTAGAATGTAGGTTGAGTGAGCACAGTACATATGGGGAGAGTGAGAGGCAAAACATTGTTCATTAAATTCCAAAGTTGCTGTGCTGCAAACTTATTTTCAGCTTTTGTTCAGGTCTTGAATAATTTGCAAGCAGATAGACACACACACACACACACACACACACACACGCACATAAACATGCTACTAAAGGTTCACAGAATTTTTACTTTCTAGTTAGAAACACATGGACACAAAGGACTTTGGAGGATTTTGTAAAGATGTAATTATTCTAAATGCACAATTTTGTCAGCTTGCTTTTATAATCAAAGCACTGCATGAATTTCAAAGTAAATACAATCTTTGTTATGTTAGAAAGCTCTGAAGTCACTGTCTTAAAAATTAAAGTAGGGACAGCTTCAGCAAATAGTCGCAAACCTCAAAGGCCTACTGTTTTGATGTATGACTCCTATTAGTAATGTCCTGAAGAAGTCTTCCCTAATTGATGCCATCCATTATCTGTTTCACGCTTGGTGATACATAAAGATAAAGGAGGGAAAGGAAGAGATCCAGCAGGTATTGACCACCTACTAAGTGACAAGAATGAAGTGTGTTTCTTCATATTTTCCATGGCATTATTTCTCACAACTATTCTACATTCTAAATATTATGCACATTTACAAGATGACGAAAAGGAGAAACAGGTTAACTAAATTTGCCAAGATCAGAAACCTAGTATTTTTTGGAACCAGGCTTTAAGTTCGAGTCAGTTTGTTGCCAAAGATAATCAACTTCACACATTTTCAGTTGCATGATATGATTAGCCGACATATATATATCACTTTCCCCTTGGAACATGTATATGCAGGTCCAGAAAATGAGTATATCATGACCTTGCTTGATTTATTCATTCGTTCCATTGATGTATTCATGAACTTAGAAGCAAGTGTTAGTTTTCTTATTTTTTCTCATTTCTCATTTTTGCTTAAGTTTGGGGATGAAATGGACTGGTGTGTATCCATAATATTTGTCATTTAAATATCATAAAACTAACTCCAGAAATTATCTTTATAGAAAACAACAATAAAAACACATTGCTCCTACTGTTTAGTTATGATAATCTAACTTATTTAATGAAAAATCCCAAATGTCAGTGGTTTAACATCATACAAGTTTATTGTTCTCTTACTTTACAGCCCAGATGAACTGGTCAATAAAAAAGTGGGTGGGGGAAGACTTCTAGTTGGTTCCATGTACTGGGAAGCACATCTAAACTCTTCTTCTAAGCATAGTTTTTAAACTTCCTCTTCTTCATCCACAGCATCCTGCCTCTCCACCTCTCTCTCCCTCTAAACTACATGGTAACATAAAACTAGCAACATCTAGTGAGAAGACTACACCCTTCATCTAAACTTTCTGCAACACTGGATTCTACTTGGTCTTTGTTGCTCAAAGCCGTTCTCATCTTTGTTCCCTGCTGTTTTAAGTCTAGAAGTTGGCTTTTTTTCCCCCTCCAACTCGAGGTCTTAAATTTCTGGACTATTCTTTTTTATTGTTGCTTGCAAATCAGCTGATCCTTTCCCAAATTAATTTCACTTGTACATACTTTACAGAGTCAATAACTACAAACACACATTGCTAATATTCTGCATTACCAGTTCATCCCTTAGAACAAGTTGGTTTGTCACAATGAAATGTTTTCACCATCTTTCCAGTCCCAAAACATCCATATCCTTTCCACCCACCAAGCCACAGCCTCAAAGAGCTATGTTTTCTTAGGCAACTCCCTATTTCTGGCACCATATATTCAATCACTCAGAGTTTGATCAGGAAAATACAAATTACTCTAGGGATTTTGAACAAAATATTATTTAATACAGAGACTAAGAGGCTTATAAAACTATTGAAGTAGTTGCAGATTTGGGAGATCAACATTTTTATATATGCATTTACATATTATTTTGCAAGACTTAATCTTTTTCCAGACAATGTTAGTGGAAGTAAATAGAAAAGACAGAGTCATATGGCACATAATAAGTATTTATTGAATTAATTTGTCATACATCCATAGTTCTTTTTCAGAGTCTTCAGGATGAATTTAAAGGTCAGGATAGCTGCCAACTGGATGCAGAATTCCATCCACAGACCATTTGATACAAAAGGAGTAATGAAGTAAAGACAAAATGATATTCCTTAGGATTATTTTACTGCAGGTCCTTGGTATTTCTATGGGAACATGTTTGTATTGATATATTTGTGCCAAGGGGGAATAAGCATCCATGATCTGTTTTTATTCTTCATACCTAATGAGCCAGAGGGAAATTTTCAGTCTTTCTGACCCAGCAGTATTATTCAACTAAATAGGAAAATAGAGAAAGAATAGCCTGAAGCCATAAAGAAACTCTGAGAGCCCACACTGGCAGAGATCACCATTCAGCCAATTTTATGGGGGAGAGAAACCACTTTCATGTTCTTTCATATCTGTGGAAACACGATTTTGATTCAGAGTTTAAATGACTCTGTCACTTATGAGCTGTGTTAACTTGAGTAAGCTCCTTAAATGTTGGAGCAAGGTATCCTCATCCTCAAAGCTGGGAAATTCTCATATTTCAAAGGTATAAATGGAGTGACATAAAATTAATAAAATGAGTGTTCAGTACGAGGTGGGGGATTTTACATTATTGAAGGATGAGATGAAGAGAAGTAAGAAAAGAAGAAAGAAAAGAAAAATGAGAAGAAAGGGGGAAATGGAGGGGAAAGAATAAATAAAAGGAAACAGACAATGTGAAAGCAGGAAATCATAAGCTTCAATGTAAAATGAATAGTGTTCCTAGCCAAATGGGTCAGAGGTTAAGTTTAGTGTGACTTACTTGCTGATGAATTCTTGTATTGCCTGTGTACACAGTTGTCTTAACATCACACTGCTTCAGTTCACTTCCATATCAAGTACGTGCAGTCCACGCACCATGCACTCTGTCAGGTATTATAAAGTAGGTGGGGCTGAGGGGCTGGAGTTGGGACCCAACGCAGGTGGGTTATGGCTAACTCCAGGAATCTCTACTAGGGTAATCAGAGAAAGACACCTGCTGGAACATTGTGAGCAGACTGCAGACTCAGAACAAAAGTTATTATAGGAATGGACTGTGGAGAGATTATTTTTTCTTCATCAGTCAAGAACACAGTCTCAACAAGATTGCCAACATATGGAAGCCACCATGGAAAGGTTCACTCTTCAGTAGAGTGGTAAGAACATATTGTCAAAGCTATAGGCTGCCGAGAATTTTCAATTTCTTCATGTAAGGTATTGTAGATACTGGCAATCACAAAATTAAATAAAGAAAAATAGATTGGTATTATACTTACTTCAAAACAGAACCTCAGCGGTTCCTAGAGAACTGACAAAGTATTTCCCAGGAGCCTCAAGGCATGTGTTCAATTATAATGAAAATTCCTATTTTAATAAAAGCCCTCAGAGTTCCTCATAAAAATATTCAGGAAAGTTTATTAAAAACAGCAAACATTGTTTTGTTTCCAAAACAATTGTTTTGGAAAATGCTTAAATGATCCATGAACCCTTTATAAGGCAGTTCTTCTATGAAGAAAAAAAAAATAACAAGATGTAATGAGAAGGCTTTCATTTTGAACAGATCCTGCTTCAATCCTAATTTTTCTATTCATTACCTTTGAATGCTTGGATATTTTACTTAAACTTCACCTGCGAAGTGGGAGAAAAGATGGTATTCCAAGTACTGAATTCAACAATAAATGCATGGAAAACATCTGTTACAGTGTGTATGCTTACACTAAACAGTAGGTCAAGTTCACGTGCATACTGCAATTCTATTGCTAGGTCACATCCACAGCCACTCCATTAAAAAAAAGAGAGAGATCAATAAAATGGCTAATGTCCCTCTTCATGGGGTTCTGTTTGTGTCTTATATTCTTACTCTCTGTCAAACGAAACTCATTTTCTTTGCTCATCCCAAACGGACAATGGAGATAAAACACGCTCAGTCCCCATGGCTCAGAATAATTTGGTTCAAAAAAGAGATCAAGAAAAGTCATGTTGTGTCATACATGAGACCAGCTTTCCTTGTTGGACTATGACAGAAAACACTGAGAGTAAAATTGAAAATGATTGATAAAAATAAGAAAGGGCTCATCTCTGTAATAAATCAGTCTTTCATGGATTTGTCAGATTCCTGGCATCGAATTGTGTCAATGAGCACTGTATCTGTTGAATCATGGAGTCTACAAATAAAGCATCAATTTTTCATTATCTTGACTGGGTACATGTCTTGCTCTTTGTTACTCTCAAGAAAATTTTCTCAATACAGACAAATTTTATACAAAAAAAAAATGCAGAAAATACAAGTGGCTATTCCAAGAGAGATCTATTCAGGAGGGCTGCTTTCTGTCAGTTTACAGATAGGCTATATTATATGTCCCCTTCCTCCTTTCTTTCATTAACAAACTTCTTACAAAGGCAATTTAAATTTATGACCTCAGCTGTCTCATGCATTTTTTTCTTAACTTTTGGATGAGGCTTCATTTCCATCCACTGTAAAGAAACTCTTACAAGGATTCTCGTGCTTTGCCAGTTGTCTAAGTCAGTGATTTCCCAGCTTGACAAGCTCCTTCTGACACTATCTCTTTCTCTGGCACTCATGATGTTCTTTTTGGTTCCCTTCATACACTTTAAATTATTCCCTCTCAATCTCTGCCAAACTTGCTTATTTCCTTGCCCTTTCTCCTGGCATGCTCTCATACTCATTCGCTATGCTCTTGTCTCTCAATTTCAACATATCTGAATCCCTCTCTCTCTCTCTCTCTTTATCTGAATCTTTTCTCTTTAATAAATGCTCAGCAGTTGTGTTAAGTTGGAAAAAGAGTCTTTTCTTTATCTGTCTCTATCTATCTTGTCCAAAGGATTACAGGGCCCCCCTTTATAAAAAGGCATGGGGTTCTTAGCAGTTAAACTCCAGAGACCAGACCCATAAAAATTACATTCTACTGTTTTTGAGCCATCTACTTCCTTATTCCTTGTTTGTTCAGTCTCCAAATACTGCATGACTATTCTTTGTAAATCATTGTATTAGATATTCAATACATTGGAATCTCCAAGACTCCAGAAGTCTTTAGGAACTCCTTCATTTAGTATATATAGTAATAATTGCCTTGTGTTAAAATTATTTGCATAAATGTGTAATTTCTTCTCAATATTCTGCCTTTCGGGTAGGAGTACGCCTTATCTATCCTTATATCCCCTGTAACAACTGGTTGCCCATAGTTAATAAAAAATACTTGATGGGTAAATTAAAAAATATAATATATATAACATAATATATATATGTATATAATAGAATATTGTACTCAGCTGTCAAAAAAGAAGGAAATATTGTCTCTTGCAATAACATGAATGGACTTGGGGGGCAATATGCTAAGTGAAATAAGTCAGACAGAGAAAGACAAATACCATGTGATGTCACTTACATGTGGAATCTAAAACAAATAAACAAACTAGCTCATAGTTACAAAGAACAGACTGGTGGTTGCTGGAGGGGGGGCCAAAGGGTGGAATGTGTGAAGGTGGTCGAAAGGTGCAAACTTCCAGTTACAAAATAAGTCCTGGGGATGTAACGTACAGCATGGTGATGACAGTTATTAATATTGTTTGTATATTCAAAAGTTGATAAGAGAGTAGATCTTAAAAGTTCTTATTACGAGCAAAATAAGTTGTAACTATGTGTGGTAGTGGATATTAACTAGACTTATTGTAGTGATTATTTTGCAATATATACAAATATAGAATCATTAGGTTGTACATCTGAAACTAATATAATGTTATATATCCATTATATTTCAATTAAAAATTATCACTTTAAATGAACTTAAATGGCTACATTCAAATGTTTATATGAAGGCTAAACAGGTACCCAAGTAACCCATCTTCGACCTGACCTACATACACCCAGGTTTGGAAAAGAGAGAGTCTTGGTCCCCTAACTAGCAACAGAGCCCAATTTCTAAGGCTAGGAGGGTAGAAAATGTGTGAACCTAAGAAAAACACTAATTTGGATTATGTGTGGTGAAATTTATGTTTACTTACACAAGACTGGGCAGAATGCTTACTTGATAAAGCTTTTTCCTCAAGATCTCAAAGTAAATTAGTATTGCAATGTTATGGACTTCATTGCTTCCCTCTAAAATTCATATGTTGAAGCCCTAACCCATAGTATGACTGTATTTGAAAGTAGGGCCTTTAGGAAGGTAATTAGGTTAAATGAGATCATAAAGGTACAACCTTAGTCAACCCAAGGACTGGTGTTCTTCTAAGAAGGAGAGATGCTAGAGGTCTCTCTGCTTCTATGAGAGCACAGAAGAGAGTCTAGGAGAGAACACAGCCAGAAGGTGGCTATTTACAATCAAGGAAAATAGCCCTCACCATAAATCAAATTCACTAGCACCTGGATATGGATTTCTCCCCTCCTGAAATGTGAGAAAATAAATGTCTGTTGTTCAAGCCACTCAGGATGTAGTATTCTGTTATGACAGCCTGAGTAGAAAAATACATGTGAAAATAGCATACCGTATACAAGGGAACTTTCTGAACTTAAGAGTAAATGCTATTTTTAAAGTCAACATTTATGTATTACTCGTTTATTAATTGTTATTATTTTCTGATTCTAACCGATATGTTCCTTGTAGAAAATCTGGGAAAATAAGATGTATGAAAGAAAAAAAAAAAAAAAAAGAGCCAGGCTGGTTTCCCTCCCAATAACCTTCTTAAATTCCTAATAAAGTCTGCTAGGCACAGGAGAAAGATGACATGCTGTTTTAAAAACTTACCAACCTGATCTCAGAATCTGAGAGAAAATTCCATCCACTATTTAACCTGTTGAAGGGAACTAAAGTGTACAAATGGTGTTCCAGGCACTTCTGTGGTACCAGATGCACAACGTTTCCCTGCTCAGGTAGGAACGTTTTCCCTGTTCTCTTTCTGTTTCTAGGAGGTACCAGCTTCAGAATGTTACAGTGTAAGTTCCCCTTCTTCAGTCCTCCCCATGGGAAACACAAGTTCTGTCCTTCTACCAGCCTTAGGTCTTATGGAGATGGCACCAACAGGGGAAGGCTTGAGTTGGCCCTCTCTGCAGGAAACAGGATAGGGGTGTCAAATTCAGGAATAAATAATGGCAAGCCCACGTAGCTGCAAACCTAAGTCCAAATTCTCTGCCAATTTTATTATAAAAGAAGTGAGTTTTCTCAGTATGCTTGAATGTGATGTCTAATTTCCATTGATTCAGAAATCAGACAGGAAAAAATGTTATGTAACAGCCCCCTTAAAAGAGCTAAGACGACCTCTCAGAGGTGTGGTTTATTTTGTAACAGTCAGGAAACTGGATTTTTGTCACTGTGCTGTGGTTTCTCACTGTGTTTTCCAGTTGGCATCTCCGATTCAGAAAATACAAGGCAGAAAGAATGCATCTAGAAACTAGAATAGGAATTTGTATGGTGCCGGCTGGAGTAGATTCTATCTTAAGAGGAGTAGTAGGGGAGGAAACGGTTGCATTTCATCCAAGAAGATCTTCTGGGTGAAAATCCTTTACATGCTATTTATGAGACTAAGTAATAAGATAACCTGCTCTTGATCTGAGAAGGCAACACGATTAGCGCTCAACCAGAAATGGTTGGAATCCAGGGCAGGATGCCCACTATTTATTTTGGCAAATGCTGAGTGTGGGTGGATATCTTTCTTTCAAAAAATGAGTAAAATAAATTCTTCAAAAATTGGGCAGTTGTAATAAAATATAAAATGTGCAATGATTGGAGTAATGATTTAAGGATCCTGAAAAAAATACACTGCAGAACAAAGTAAAGGAAAAACTTTTATCAAGACTTATGAATAATCTCTGAAAATTACTTACAAAGGGAACTATTTTTATTTTGGTTAATTAATTAATTAATTAATTTTGGAACTCAGCGAAGTGGATTTCTACCATTACATCCCCTGAAATAAGAACACCAAATCATAGAGACGAAAAAACAATATGGCGGAATTAAAGGGTGATGGTTGGGATATGAAATATTTTATTTCCACGTAGAGTAAGACACAGAGAAAATTCTAAGTATGGAAAATACACAATGGAAATCAACTTACAATTTGTAGATATTCTTTTGGGAAAAAACAAGATCAATTAAAGAGAAGAAAAATCAATGATACATTTCCTTTCAAGATCCTGAGGTTAAAGGGCCTAAATGTAAGAGGTTGAAAATGTTAATATAAAACAAATAGAGGGACACACATCCAGACATATACTGGGACTACTGGAGTTACACAATTAAAGCTAAAAAAAAAAAAAAATCCTACAACACCTCAGGAAGCAATAGCCACTGATAGAAAGAATTGCGTATTCTTAGACCTTTCTACATAATTAAATTTTAGAGGACAAAGCAACAAATCTTCAAAATTTTGGAGAAAATATGAGGTTTCCGAAGAATGTTGTTGTATCAGCCAAGTTGTCATTCATACTGGACAACAATAGAAACATTTTCAAATGACATAAACATATTATTGTACAAAGACTCAAAATACATGGTAAAAATGATTTTAAAAGTCACTTAATGATTTGCTTGAACTGGTGGAGAGACAAATCAAACTTAGAAATAGCACAATGGTATAGAAACAACCTAAATGTCCATTGGTGGATGGATTTAGAAAAGAAATGTGTATATATAGAAATAAATTTGTAGGTTTTTATATATTTACAATATATATTTTATGCACACATGTATATATCTGTAAAGAAATGTATATGTAGAAATACATATTTGTACCTTCATATATTTATAATATATATTTCTATATATACACATATATACATACACATACAATGGAATATTATTCAGCCTTAAAAAAGAAGGAAATCCTGTCATTTGTGACAACATGGATAATCCTGAAGGATATCATGCTAAGTGAAATAAGCCAGACAGAAAAATACAAATACTGCATGGTATCACTTATATGTGGAATATAAAAAAAAAATAAAAATAAAAAGTTACACTCATAGAAATAGAGAGTAGAAAGTGGTCGCCAGAATCCAAGGGGTGGGAGAAACAGTGAGATGTTGGTTAAAGGGTACAAACGTTCAGTTATAATATGAATAAATTCTGGGGTGCCTGGGTGACTCAGTTCGTTAAGTGTCTGACTCTTGGTTTCGGCTCAGGTTGTGATCTCAGGGTTGTGGAATCAAGCCCCATGTTGGGCTCCATGCTCAGTGTGGAGTCTGCTTGCCCCTCTCCCTCTGCTCATCCCCCATTGCATGCTCTCTTCTCTTTCTTTCTCTCTCTCTTTCTCAAATAAATAAATAAAATCTTTCTAAAAAAGATGTATATGTTCTGAGGGCCAAAGCAGAACATGGATACTATAGTCAATAACGCTGTATTATATAATTGAAATTTGCTAAGAGACTATAACTTAAATGTTCTCACCACAAAAAAAGGAGGTAAAAATATCAGGTGTTGGATGTATTAATAAACTTTATGGAAGGGGGGAATTCTTTCAAAATATATGCATAAATCAAATTATCATATTGTACACTTTAAGTATTTTACAATTTATTTTCCAGTTATAACACAATAAAGCTGGAAAGAAAAATAAAACGCCATAATGGAAAACTTGTGGTTTTAAAAAACTTATGGACCTTCCCTTGCTTCGTATTTACCCCAAATTGTACAATAATCAAGGTCATATGCCTTGTAGAGTGCTCCTGCCTCGGGGGAGAACTTGGTCCTTTTTGCTTTTGTCTTTCAATGATGTGAGTGACCGTGTTCCTTAATAAGCAAGCTTTACACGTGATGTGCTTCATACCATTTAAAAAATTATAGGAACTGTCTTTCCCATCATTTAATTGTGGCCAAATGTTTGAGAGACAGTGCCAGAAAAATTGTCAAACAGACCATGTTTGTTTTGTTTTTTTGCTTTTCTCTCTCACTGAAGCAGGTAGCATTGAGCTACGTATGGCCATTTTCATTATCAAGGAAATGGGAAAATAATTTCCTGCAACTATGGAACACATTTGAATTAATTGAGTCGTAAAAAAAAATCTGAAGATAAAGAATCCATGCAGGGACAAATTCTCCTATGCCATTCACTGTTTTACTGTATGCTTTGATTGCCTACTAAATGCCAGGTATTATTCTAGACTTTAGGTCTACATCTATGAGCAAAATATGTATAATATTTATATGAGGGACTTTATAGTCTAGTAGGTGAGACAGACGATACGCTGGCAATTGCAGTAAGAGTACAAGTCAGGGGTTAGCACTAATATCTTCAGAGCACCAGTCTTTTATTGCTACTCCTGTGTTGATTTTTTTTCTTTTGCTAAACTTTCAGTATAGGGAGCCAGATTTCTGCCATGGAAAATTATGTAATGAACAGTTATTAGGAACGTTGTGAAAGGTTAATGGTAGTCATCTCTACGTATTAAAATTATGATCCATTTTTCTCTCTTCTTCCTTTGAATCTATTTCCCAAAATATTCAAGCTGGGAATAAGAAAATCAGAAAGGGATACATATAAATACATGTACATATAATCTTCATGTTATGAAGATTAAAGGAAATTAAATAAGGCGAGGTTAGGGCTGTCATTCCCACCCACCCTTTTTACTTTGATGTCTTTGCCAAGTTCCTGGGATAAGTGTATATAACTTTAAAATGAGGAGAAATATTTTATTTATTATAGCCTTAAGGAAGGAAATTTGAGATGAAAAATATTAATATTTTATTTGTAATTTTTAATGTTTTTTTTCAATCGCAAATACACATGTCTAATTTTTATACTTACAATACTTTTACATAAGGATTTTCCAATTTTTAGTACCAGCATTGAAATGTCATTTGAAGTGTCTTCATAAGATTTCTCTGTATGGATATGTCATTCTTTACTTTACCGTTGCTCCGGACATGGGGCTGTGATAGCATTTGCCTCTTACAAACAGCAGTCCCATGAACGGTTTGTACCTAAACATTTGCCTGGATCTCAGAATATTTCTTTATGATGGACTCCCAGACCTAGGTATATGGGGTTCACGGATGTAAGCTTTTAACCCTTTTGAGGTGTAGCCAAATAACTGTCCATGAATGTTTTGCATCTTTACAATCTTTGGGCTTGTGGGCAGGCTTTGCTCCAGACAGGAAATAACTCAACCTCTTCCCAGCTCACGTTCTTGCCTATAAGGTCCAGCTAATACCACCACGCAGTCTCCAGTAAAGAATAAATGAGAGGATGCTTTCATGGGATTCCACAGGGCACTCCGCTCTGAGCAGATGATCAACAATTATCACTTTCCCTCCCCTTCGCCGGGGAAGAGAGCTATGTCTGCTGCAGTCTCGCTTTTCTACCCCCATCGTCTCCAGGACCCACTTTTCATGAGGCAATCAGAATGCCCCTCGAGCTCTGTGTTTTGTAGCTCTGTCTTTGTTTGTACATTTCTTATTCCCAGCAACACTGCTTGCGTCCCATCTATATTAGAAGGAGCTTATCTTATTTCTCCACTCTATAAATAACAGAGTGCTGATAAGAATAATAATGGAAAGTCAGATTGAAGCAGAGCAGAATCAGGTGGAAATAAAGGTAACATTGAGCGAACTTCAACAGGGAGGAAAGGATGTGTAGTGGATAAATGATTCTATACCCAGAGGTAATGAATTCCAGCAAGCAAGAATTACGTAAGCAAAAAGAAAAAAAAAAGGGTCAGCTTGAATAGAGAGGAGTGAAAAGAAATGCTGGAATAGCAAGAGAGCCAAACAGGGTGCAAAAGGATGGGTCTTGAGCTAAAAGAGTAAAAAAAAAAAAAAAAAAAATAGTCAGGGCATGCATGGACTGGGGGTTTAAAGGTAGAGGGAGCGGGGTGGGGGAAGACGTGGGGAAGACGGAGTCCCTTACGAATGCCTTTCAGGCACATAAGGAAGACCAAGTCTGTGAGACAGCCAGTAATGCCAGCAGAGAGCTGTGCTGATAAGGTGTTGAAGTGTGAGTCCCAGAGAAACCAGATAGGATTTGAATCACCTGCAGCAGGACACAAAGAACAAGAGCAAGTATTAAAAACCCATCTCTAAAAACAGCCAGAAACTCGTGTGAAGCTCCTGATTGTGTACAGCACCTGGTCGGAAGGGCTGACCTCTAAGCAAACAAATGTGTAACAAGAGAAAATAAAATTCTAGAAGTGAGTTCAGCTTTAAAGTGTGTCCACCCCTGAGTGGTCCATGGTCCTTCGTTGTCCCTGCTAGTGGGAAATCTAAGTCTATATGGTTGACTTCTTCTCTTCCTTAGAGTGTGTTAAAGGGAAAAAATTCAGCCGATTCAATTGGAAGATCTAATGACTTGATTAAGCGACTCATGAACCCGGCAGCATCTTATCCAACAAGTGGAGAGATACTTTGAGGTGTTGTTCCCAATGAAAGGTTTTTATAGGCCCGAGGGTGGGCAAGGACATTATTTGCAAAAGAAAAGAAAGGATTGTTTGAGACCAGGTCATCTTTTGGGGGGGAAGACAAGGGCAGAGTTTATAACATGCAGATGACCTCACTAGGAAATTTCAAATTGATTTTTTAAAAGGTCACATTCTTGGGATAGGTTAAAACTATAATTAAGTCTCAGTTTGCTGTTGTGGGTGGGGGGAAAATGACTCCATTGGGGGCTTGTAGTTTCTTTTTTAACAGGGTGAAGTCCCTCAATGATTTTTCAGTGGGTCTTTCTCCCCACAAAGGTGGCTACCTAATGAATGTTCTTGAACCCTAGCTTGAAGAATATCACCCCCTCATTCCAAAACCTTCGGTGGCTTGCCACTACCTGCCTAGTAGAGCCTACTTGCTGGTCTGGCACCAAGATCTCCACCACATAGCACTCACTGACCTTTCCATCTGAACTGCCTATATTCCTAGTAAAGTGTCTTAGATTCTGGAGTCTACAGTCCTTTCCGTTGTACGTAGGCAGACGCCACTGCTCTCTGTCACTTGAATACATTGAGAAGCAGCGTCCAAAGGCGACGCGGATGGCTTCACAAGCTTACGTTATAGAGATAAGATGACTTACCAGGCCTCCTTCATGTGAATGATCCATTAAGAGGCATGGCAATGATCCATATTGTAAGCGTGTGCCTGCATTAACTCATATGATCCTCCCAGCAACTCCGTGTGATAGGAGTCAGTTTCCCCGTTTTACAGATGAGGTGGAAATCAATATTCTTATTTTACTACAGAAGAGTTAAGTAACGTGCAGCGAATTCTGAGTCATTCATCTTGCAAAGCCTATGCTTTCATGACTATGTGTTACTTTGGTCCCCAATCGTTTTGTTCTTGAAATGTTCTCGAACCAAAGTGTTAGTTCTTCCCTAGTATTTTATACTGGTACTTTGACCCTTTGGGCATGGCTCCATTCATGTTGAGTCTTTAAGACTGATATTATCATATTCTGTTTTGGAATACTGAATTCTGTTTTAAAATGTCTCATGAAGTTCACCTCATGCTGCAAGATCCCCTGAACATGTTTTCTCTGAAATATAGAAGAACTTGGTCAAAGTTTTCTCCTTGAACTTTGGAGTCAGAATGAGCCTAATTTCAGTCTCAACTATGCCACTTTCTAGGCTGTATATACTTGAGCAAGTCATGAAAATTATCTGTGCCTTGGTTTCCTTATCTGTAAAAAGAGAATGGCAATATTTTCCCTGGCAACCCCCTGGGTTGTTGGAAGGATCAAATTAGATGATAAATGGGAGTGTGACTCCTAAGATATAAAGTGATCTTTATGATTATGACACTATCTTGCCATTGTCATTTTTGTGCCTCATAATCCAGGCACATACAAGAACTGTCCATAATCCTTGATTGGCCCTTTGAGGCACTTAGTTATTATGAAAATACCATCAAGCTTTATAATAATTTTTTTTGGATATTGAATATCATTTCTGCAATGCTTCCATCCTAGGTTGAATTAAAGCTCAGGGATTTTCTTATCTGATCCAAAGGTACATCATTATTCTAGGACTCACACATGACTTTATATTTTTCTTCACCCGTAGTGTTTCTCTCTCTATAAATTTGTGAAAAAGAAGAATGTCAATAAGGAAAGACAAACCAATGCCCTACAAAGTGATTCATTTCCAGATCCAATAGAGCCATCCGGTAATACAGAAAAAATACATTTTCACTAATTTATTGCTCTGCCAATTAAAAAGTAATTTGGTCAGGTTTCATTATAGCCTCTGCATTGTGAGGAAGGCACAGGAAAAGTTTCGATTTTTAAAGGCTGACCTTGCTGTATTTCATCTAAGAACATTGGAAAACACCAGACTTTCAAAAGTTTTATTAAAGAATCTCCAGGCCAGTTTCAATCTATTTTTTCCTCAAAATTTAAGGAGGCGTGGGCAGGGAGGGGCAACTTACTTTTTCTTGACTGATTTGTGTGGGTCAAGAAGATGAGTCGGTTCCCAGGGAGGGATATTAAGAGTAAATCTATAATCCAATGCTGGTAGTAACTGTGTTCATTTTTCAGTCCTTTCTGTGACATGATTTGAATTTCTTTTCACATCCTCCACTGTGAGGTAGATGATATTAACCCCATTTATTCAGATGAATAAACTGAGGGTCAGAGAGGTAAAATGACATGCTGAAGGATCCAGGATTAAAAACCTAAAATCTGGGGCGCCTGGGTGGCACAGCGGTTAAGCGTCTGCCTTCGGCTCAGGGCGTGATCCCGGCGTTATGGGATCGAGCCCCACATCAGGCTCCTCCGCTATGAGCCTGCTTCTTCCTCTCCCACTCCCCCTGCTTGTGTTCCCTCTCTCGCTGGCTGTCTCTATCTCTGTCGAATAAATAAATAAATTCTTAAAAAAAAAAATAAAAAGAAATAAAAAAAAATAAAAACCTAAAATCTGAGCAAATACTATAAATATCAGAGAAAAGCTGTATAATGAAATCCTTTTATACACAGTATCTTACCTCCTTGACAATAGTTTGGGATAAAACCAATGCTTTCCTTTTGAAAAATGAGAACATTGAGGCTGTAAGAATTAGGCAGCCTCCCTTTGTCACCCAGCCATTGAGGGGCAAAACCAGGGGGTAAATTCAGGGCTGCCTCCAGAGCCTTCCGTGATTCATAGGCCCCATGCATTTCTTTTTTGAAAATTAGGATAAATTCAAATTGTTCTAGTCCATAGACTGCATGATTTCCTTTGAAATAGCCATTCCCCATGTATACAATAGTCAGAGTTGTGCAGCCTCGTCTGCTTTTACCGTCTCTGGAGTGGAGTGCATAGACTGGGTGCCATGCATAGCATTAGCTGATTAATGAGACATGCTTACTAATCCTTAAATCCTCCCTCATGATTCCCAATTGTCTCCAACTTACAGATGAGGAAAGGAAGGCTCAGAAAGGTTTGGGAAACTTGTCGAAGATCCCCATGCTAACAGGTGGCAATGTATCTAGTAAGCCCGTGTCGGACTGTACCTGGCACATCCTGCACTGAGTGCCTGGATGATTACAGTCTAGCTGTGAGAAAGATCAGGACAAAGGCCTTGGTCAGGAGCAGCAGACATCTTGTAGAATCAGAAAGCAGCTCAGCTCAGCAGGCACAGAAGATCCATGAGAAGGAACTAGTGAGGGACACAAGTGGAAAAGTAGGTTGGGGTTCTTGGAAGCCAGATTAAGAATTCTTGAAGATGAGGAGAGCCACACATTTTCTTTGCTCCAGTAGACGAGACATAGTGTCAGAGGTATATGGGTTCTGGTCCTGACTACTAACCACTTGCTGGGTGTTTCCAAATGAGATTCTTAATTTTTCTGCACCTTAATTTCCTTATCTTAAACATGAGGCTAATAATGGCAACTATTGATGAAGTGATGAGATATTTAAACACAATTATGACCATTATTACTAGAGAACCAATTTCAACACAGCAACTTTATATATAGGACAGTGCATGGGATACGGATCGAGAAGCCTCCAGTAAAATGCTAAGTCAACTAAATTCTGACTGTGGTTATTCACAGATGATCAATCTCTTTGGCCTCAAGTGACTCTTAGGTAGATGGAGGTGAACATAAACCATGTCTTGTCTGCTGCGCAGGCTTGTCAGGATCAGATAAAATTACAAGGAACAAAAAGTACCTTCTAAGATAGAAATTTTCACCGTCTGGCACTAATCGTCACATAATGAGTTACCTGGAATTCTTCCTACTGATGCCAACCTTCCTCATTTTCCTGAAACTGAGGAGTTTCCCTGGACCCAGGACTTTCATTGTTTAAACTCTGGAACAGTCCTGAGCAAACTGGGACAGCTGGTCACCTTATTCTTCCCCAAGGATCAGAGGGACAAAAAGGCTGTTGAAGAAGGAGTTGTTACGGACAGACCATGGGAGGCATGTCAGTAGAACCTGTGGGAGAAATGGGCTCTCCCAAAGCACAGATTTACAACGTGACCTGTTGAATCCTGCCCGCGGTGTCACTTAGTTACGGAACCTGTCCAAGGTCTGTCTGCACCCTCAGCAGACTCTGGGGCCCTGGGGTCATCAGGAACTCCTAGATTCACATGAAGCCTTGACAAGTGTGCCCTTATCAGTGAGTTCCTTGAGGTCTTCTTTCTCCAGACATCCCTTGATGATCCTGACATTTCTCTTTCTGTGGCTCATAAACGACAAGCCTGTGGAGATGTTTTCCAAAAAGAGTGCTCCAAGACTAACAGGACCCTCAAAGCCTCGTACATTTGATTCAAGGCACAAATCTCTCATTTCCTGTTCTGTGTCTTGTCTTTGCTTCTCTCTGTGCCCTTCACAGAAGCGATGGTGTTCTCAATTCTGTGCTCCCTCTTCCCTGATCTTTGGCCAAGAGCACTGCACAACCATTCAGACCCTCCTACATTGCCCCCTACTCCAGAACTACCCTCTCAACATGGAGACTGAATGATGTCAACTTCTTGAATTTCATATAAAAAAATTTAATTTCCCCCAATAATACATGTTCATGGCTTAAAAATGAAGACAAAAAAGTAAAATAGGGCATATAATGGAATGCAGCCGTTCCTACCCTATGCATCCTTATTTCCAGGCCCACCCTGCAGATGTGCAAAGCTAATTGCTGTTTGTGTGTTGCTTTCTCCTGGCTTCTCCACTGTGGCTATATTCTGCTGTTGTGTGTCTAGCTCCCTCCACTTCTCTCGCCCCCTTCTCCCAATTTTCACTTTGTCTATTTTTTTCCCCCTCAATTTATGAATGCACTTGAAATTTTGTTTCTTATTCACCAAATATAAATGTACCTCTGGACTCCCCATCTGCAGAAGAATACCAACCCCCCCCCTTCAGCCTCTTCCTCCTCCCACCTTCCAACTTCCATTATCTTTTTTTTTCAATGTCGAAATTGCTATCTCTACATCCTAATCTGTAACCACATTCCTTGCTTCGTCTATATGTTGATTCTAAATGTTAACAATAGGTAATTTCCATAATTATGACTGCGTAAATATCACAGAGTCAATAAACTATGGCTTATTTCCTTTCTTATTCAATGTTTATTTTACTACGCATTGCAGCTTGCTTTGGTCTGTTTATTTATTTTTCTTTCTTAAACTATTGGCCTTAAACATAGCCTTCTGGTTTTTGGTGGATTAAATCATTGTATCATCTGTTCTTTTAAGACCTCTCTTTTTTCTAAGGGCCTCCCTCCCAAAAATCCCCTCCCCCATTTTTATTTAACAAACACCAAATGCCCTCAAGTCCTGTTCCATAGCTGTATTTTTAAGATTTTCATCACGAGCTCTCCCAATTTGGTTGTACTATCCCGTTCTCCTTGGTTCCGCTGGAATGTGTTTTCAGGTATTTCAGCAAAAATGGTTTAAAGGAGATCAAATTTTCATGTCTGAAAAAGTATCTCCCTCACTGTTACCTGCGAAAGTGAACATTAGTTTGATTGGGTAATGAGCTGCCACATCAAATTCACATTCCATGTGTGTGTTCACTTCCGACGCCAACATCCACTGTCCTTCCAGGATTCAACTCCTTAGCTCTCTCAATAACAAATTAAAATCAGTAAGGTTATATACACTTAGTATTAAAAGTAGAATGGGATCTACCCTGCAGGAAAGCAGAAGAAATTTAGAAGTCCTCATTTATTCTCCATAATCATATTAAAGGATAAATAATTTTTTAAAGATTTTATTTATTTATTTGTCAGAGAGAGAGAGAGCACAAGCAGAGGGTGTGCAAAGCAGAGGGAGAAGCAGGCTCCTCACCAAGCAAGGAGCCCCATGCGGGACTCCATCCCAGGACCCTGAGATCATGACCTGAGCCAAGCCACCCAGGCATCCCTAAAGGATAAATTATTGTAAAGCCCAGACATCCGGGCACCTGGGTAGCTCAGTTGGTTAAGCCTCTGCTTATGGTTCAGGTCGTGATTGCGGGGTTCTGGGATGGAGCCCCATGTCATGTAGGGCTCCCTGCTTAGGGAAGAGTGTGCTTCTCCTTCTCCCTCTGTCCCTCCCCTCAGCCCTGGTCTCATGCTGGCTCCCGCACTCTCTTTCAAATAAATAAATAAAATCTTTTAAAAAAATTACTAAAACCCAGACATCTCCTTATAAACTTTGTCTTTATTGCCTCTATGAATTGTCTGTGGTTGTCAAACTTTAGAGTGCATAAAGAGGGCATAAGAACTACCCTGTGTGATAAATATATTATGTACTGAGCTTTAGAAAGGCAATTTAAGGGGTTTTCAGGGGTAACTCTTAACTATCGAATTGTACTGATTCTACATTGCATCTTTTCATATTTTAATATCCCAAATCAAGATGCATCTCATAAAACAATGGAATTTTACAATTTTACCAATGTTTTTATTTTGCACTTTTTATAGGTATATAAAATAACACAGCTTCCTGAAGTTAATGGTGTATTAGATACACTGAAATACGGTAAACTTCACAAGAGAACGCAAGAGAGTTTTGGAGGCATTGCTTTTTTTGTGCCATTTAAGCATTCACTCTTGCTCAACAAAAGCTAATGTCAGTCCTCTTTCTTTTTAGGTAACTTTCAGCATCTTTGTATCCTTGTGTTTGTACATTTCATGGTGCTGTTACAAATGAGAATCATTTGCTATTTTCGTTCATTACACTTAGTGATTAGTGGCCTCTTTTAACGTGAAATGCCATGTCATTCAGCTCTTGTAAATTATCTTCTGGTATTCCTTGAATAATTTCCTCTCCTCTGTTTTCAGTGACTTCTCATTCTGGAATTCCTTTATTCCTCTATTAATTAAAAGAGTAGGCTGAACAGCAAAAGAAGAAGGTATTGCGAGATCCCAAGTCCAGTTCTCTAGGGTATAGACCCAGAAATGGGATTGCTGGATTATATGGTAGTTCTATTTTTCATTTTTGAGGAAACTTCCTGCTGTTTTCCATAATGGCTGCAGCATTTTGCCTTCCCACCAACAGTATACAATGTTGCAACTGAAATTCTTCCTTACCTCCTATTCTCCACCTACCTTGGCCTTGGTCCTGCATCAGAGATGTAGTTACGTCTGCCTTACCTGCTTTTCCTTGTTTCCATAGTCGAAATCACACTGCTCATATATGTTTAGGTCCTGTGTATTCATATTTTCTTGACTTATCATATGTATTTTCCCATGTCATCAGGATCTTTCAAAACATGATATTTAATAACTGTGCGATTCTCATGAATTTTCCTAATATGACAGATTTTCCATTTTCATCCTATTATAAAAGCCTCATCTGAGGTAGAAAATAAATGTGCAAATATCTTATTTTCAAATAACTTTTAAAATAAAAAAGTGAATATCAATCATTTTATACAACAATGATTTCATAATTTTGTTTCCTGTACTTGTTGAGAGTACTACTTAAATGATTTTTTTTTTTCAAGAATGGGTCAGAGAGTTATCTTCTTATAGGAGATTGATTTTTCTATGCTTCCTTCATAAAAGACAACTTGTTAAGGTGAAGGATTCTTGGGTCATGGCCATTTTCCCTAAAAATTCACCAGCTGTTGCTCTGCTGTTTTCTCTTCTCTACTGTTGAGATGAAAAGTCTGAGACATTGATTTAATTTCTCTGGAAGTAACCTACATTTATCTGCCCTGGAGGGTTATGGAATTTTTCTTGATTTTTTAAAATTATTTTTTAATCTGATCAGAAAGTGGTCTCTTCATTGTGTTTCCTTAGAATGTAATGAGCTCTTAGCTTTCTATTCTCAGGTATTATTTCTCCTAGGGAACTTTAATTTCTTACTGATCTTAAGACAGCTTCTACCGTTCCACTAATATTCTCTTTTTGGTCAGTTTTCTATTCTCTCTTTTCCAAACTTCTAATTTTCCTTGCCATGATTTTCATCCTTTTGTTCTTTAGTTTTATTCTGGGAGATCATTTTCAGTTTTTACTGTTCAACAATAATTTGACATTAATGCAATGCCAGTTCTGTTAATTATTATATCCAAGATAGGATTTAATTTTGCACTGGGTTTTGCCATCGCCTTTTATCTCATACAGATCTCTTTCCACTGTGCTTTATTATCTGTTCCTCTTACTGTTTTCTTTCAGGGTCCAGCTTTCTCTGATACTCAAAACAGAGAAAGTACCTGAAAAACCACCAAGGCTCCTCTCCTTCACCTCTTTTAACCACAGCTTCTGAAGATGTGTGCACAGTAATAACCCTGTGAGCCTCAAAGTCAAAGGAGTACAGGCTTTAATTATGTGAAAATTTCATGCAGAGCCACCTTGGGGACTAGATTTCCATTATAATTAGTGATATTTGGGCGATATGAGTTCAGATTCAGATCAGCTGCTTGGTCCAGGAGGGCTGGTGTTGAGCAAGTTTTGCTAATGAAAATGCCTCATATGAGGGTCAAGTGAGTATTTTAAGTTTAGCCAAAGAAATGAGAGATTATTAGTAAGCATGGGGGGGGGGAAACAAACAGGATTTAAGAGTTGAGAAGAGAAAAGGCAGGTAAAACAAATAGAAGAAAAGGAACAGTGTTTGCCAGGCCACTTTGGTCGGGGAAAAAATGAGCAAAAATGTCTCAGTGTCTTTCTGTCGACTGGCAAGGTGGGAGCTGAGCTTGGCTGGTGATGGAGGAGACAGCTGGTGGCCAGCAAGGCTCTGGTCTTCCCTGGCATGGAATTGCCATGTCATTCCTGACTGTGGGCACTGATCTACGTATGCCCTCTTCTCTTTTCCTTCAGCGATTCATTTAGTTGTCCCACAAGTCTTTTTGGCCCAATGATTACTTTTGTATTAAAGAAATGCAGTACAGTTTCCCTTCTCTGTCCAAAACACAGAGCATTCTTGTGAAACCTTTCATAAGCTAAAACGGAATCAAGCAAAGAAGCAATTACCACTAATTTATTTGAAAATATTTTTGAGTGTTCCCAGACCCCCCCCCCCAAAATCACTTCTTGTAGGCTTTTCTGATATCTTAGGACACATCTTGCTAATGGATGCATAAATGGGAGAAAGCTCAGATGCTCACAGACACAGCCTCAGAGCTCTAGCGGCTTGACGCTGAGATGCTGAGAGTGTCCCAGATGAAGGAGCCCGCGGGGGGGAGGGGGCATTCTCTCTGTCCTGCAGGGGTGCACGGGTGTCTCTTTATGGGCTCATTTCACTCTACAACAAACACTGAACACTATTTTTGCTTTGTGCCTTTTATCGTTAAGGAGAAAGTTTGAATTTCTTTTGGTTAGCAAAAGCGGGGACTAATGTATGTCTTTCATAAAAATGAAGTGGCCTAATGCTGACTTTAAAAGTGGAATATACCTGTATTGTCCCAGGGAGAACTGGGATCGATCTTTATTTGAAATATTGATTTTTGGACCCTATTGCCAGAGACTGTCCGCATGGTTTGATGAATGGATGGTCATTTCATGTGTGTATGTGACGGAAGGGGAGTTTAATATAGAAGGTGATCTAATAAAATCTCTACTGGTTTCAGTCCTTGTCTCTCCAGATATAGTCTATTATTAGTTGCTTTCAAGACATAAAATGGTGCTACTTTGGAGTCTTCTTCTCGCCTAACCTCACAGCATCATTTGACCTTGTGGACTGTGCCTTTTATATGAAATCTCAGTTCTTATCCTCTGCGGTGTTCCTAGGGATTGCATACAGCCTTTTCGACTTCTTCTCTGCCTTCCTGCTTTGTTTCCTGTCCTCTATTTCACCAGTTGTTTCTCAGTATTGTTTGGGGCACACTATTCTGTTCACTGTCTCTTAGCAGACTTAGAGCCTGCCCATCCCCCTGCCTGCAGCTATACCCAGGCAATTCACTAATGTGCATCTCAAAGTGCAGAGCCCCCTTCTCAAGTCACGACCCGCATATCTAAATGTTTACTTGACATTTCTTTTTGCATTTGTTAAATGTGCCTCCACTGTAGGGTCCAAAGTGAACGACTTTATTATTCCCCAACAAACATGGACCTCTTTTACTGTCTTTTATTTCATGATAAAACTAAACCATCTGTTGAATTAAGAAAGCCAGAAATCTAGGTGTCCTCCTAGACACCTCCTTCTGTCTCTAAGTCTCATAGATAATCCATCACTGAATACTGTCACATTTTCCTCCTCAGGACTGCGCAAAGCACCCCACTAGCCCAAGTTAACTAGATGTTACTACCGACAGCCTCCTGACTTGCTTACCGCCGTCCATCTAGCCCTAGAAGTCCAGCTGCAACTGCGTGACCATTCAAAATGTGTATCTGCTCACATCCCCTGGCTACCCAGGTAGAGACTTTCAGACATCTATCTCCTGACTCAGAAGATAAAGGCAGCACTCCTTCCTGTGGCTTCTAAGGCCACGCCTACCTCCTCAAGCTCGTCTTCCACCAACTTCTTGTCTGTAAGCACCAAGGGCACTGGCATTCTTTGTCTCTGCTGCCTGCCTTGCTGACTGATACAGAACATTTGTGCTCGGTGTTCTCTCTTTTTTCCTCTGACATAGAGCGAATTCTCCTTTAGATTTCAGCTCAAATATCACTCTCCTAGGAAGCCTTTCCTGGCCCCTCGATGAGGCCAACTTCTCCACGCCCATAGCATATGGCTCTTCCTTTACACAGCATTTCACCCAGGTGAAATTATAGGCTTGTTTGTGAAAATATTTCATGTTTTATATCCTGATTCCATGAGTGCAAGAACCATTTTGCTCACCCAACATCTATCCTGGCACCTGGCTCATAGCAGGATCTCAGAAATGCTTATTGGAAGAATAATGAATGAATAATAATATGAGTGAATTGCATTTAGCACATATTGTCTCAAATCTTCAATGCACAATCACATCTTATATTGAATTCCATGTATTAATCCTAGGAGTATCTCAGAGCAAAGGTAATTACCCTCACTTCTTAGCTGGTGAAGCTCAGGAGTATATTGCATTGTCATGAGGACTAGGAAAAAGACGCTTGGTTCTTACAGGCCCTGAATCTCTCTCTGTAAAAGCAAGAAGCCTGTTGGATGTGTTTCTATGTACGTCTCGCTAAAGAACTAATATTTCTAAAAATGCCTGTCATTTCAGGCATGCTGCTAGACACTTTTATATAAGTTCCATTTTAATGGCTCTATGATCTTTCGGAATAGGTATCATAAGTCCCATTTTACAGATACAGCAATTAAGAGTCAGAAACTTTAAGAGACTGAGCAAGGTCACATGGCTCTCTTGAGGAGATGTAGAATTATTTTCCATTAACTAGAGCTTTTGATGTTAAGCTATTAGGTACACAGGCTACAATAGGCTCATGTTTATTCTGGAAGATCCTATTTGTCAACTTATAATCTATTTTACCACCACTGAGATCAACCCTCACAGCTGAGTAATAATTCCTTTTCCTAAAACCAAAGTGACAGCCTTATTTGAGGTGGGTTGACAGACTTCTAATTCTGACAGAGGGTCCCTCCTCTTTCCCTCTGCTTTCTTCTCAGTTCCTTCAGTATAAAATGGAAGAAAAATAAATGAATCCCTAGGCATTGATCATTCTGTGATCTAATGTATTTCTGATGCTACCTAGTTTATGCAAATAGACAGAAAACTCAATTGGTATCATTAAACCACTTCTTAAACACTGTGACATCTGCCCTAAGAAGGAAAGACAGAAAACAGAACAGTTGCTTTGACAAGGGAACAAGGATATAACTGAGTTTTACTATAACAATCATGTCTCTATCGAGATGTTGCTAGAACCCCATCAATCCAGGATTGGTGCTAGTGGCTATTCCACCACCTCATGACTTCAGAACAGGTCTCCTCAAATGAGGCACCAAATATTTAAATGATTGGTCCCTTAAACACAGATCTAGGAAGATGAAACTCTATTGCATATGCCTGCTGGTCATATAGAATCAGAAATGTAGAGCATATTAACAAATCCCTTTAACAAGTGATTGTTTTTGTGGGGGGGAGATCAATCATATGGTGGAATGAGTTTAGCCTTTGACATCAAACTGAGCTTGTTTTGCCTCTATGACCTAACATGGACAAAGTGTGTGACATTGTTCAGTCACTGGAAATCAAGGAATTATATTCCCCAATGTCCCAGGGGTTGGAGAGGTGGCCATCCTAATGTAAAGGGACTAGTGCTCCCATCCCTTTCCTTGATGTACAATTAGCAGTCTGTAGAGTCTTAGATAACAATAATAACCTTAATGGCATATTGATATTAAAGCACTGCTGACAACAGTTACCCTAACTATGTTGTGGGCTGTGCTTTATCTTGTTTAATCTTCAATACAACCATGAGCCTGACAGCAGTATTTTCAGTTTTCAGAAGAGGAAACTGATGTTAGGAAAAGACTGACATGACCATGGTCATAGACAGTGCATGGGGGAGCTGGGACTCATACCTTATCTGATTACAAAGTTTGGGATCTCAATTTCCTCATCTTCAGAACGAGGGTAGGTTAGGTCATTTATGCTTGGGTATTAAAAAATACCTCCATTGTAGGATGAAATGGACTATGGTTCTACCTCAGACCTATGCAAAGCACTCTGTGAGAAGTTCATTCATCCTGGAGAAGGACACTGCTCCCGCAAATCCCCGTTACTCACCTCTCTGTGGGACCTTCTGTCTGGGGCAGTAGACAAATCATCCTTCTAGAACATGGGCAGCTAGGAGCTGAGAGGTCAGAGAAGAACTTTCTTAAGGGCTTTATCCAGCTATGAGCAAGCTTCCTTCCAGAGGTGTGTGTCCTGTCTGTTATCCTGAGGTTTGTTTAGAGGCTCCAGGACTCACAGCTCTTCCCTCTCCCCACTCAGCATTTATCAGATACCTAGTTCGTGGAGCTCCATTGCTACTGAGAAGCTGGGAAGAGAAAAAAGTCCCCTGCAGCCGTTTGGCAAGCATTTATAGGGAATGTTTTGTGTGCCCCATGCTACTAGATTGTATCACCTGCAATCCAAGAGTTGAGAGCTTAGTCAGGATCACAGGAATAGCGCACAGTAAGTGCCTTTCCTTTTTCTTATTTGCCTATCATTCTATAAGATTTCCTTCCACGCTAGAATTTGAGTAGCTCAACCTTCTCAACACAAGTGAACGTTAGTTCTACCTTCCTTTCAAAGACCCACTGCTATGACTCTACCTCGAGCTATGTCAAGACCCAGAACCGCTCCACTTCTGGAATCCTGAACTTAAAAACTTCATTCAGTCTCTGTGCCTTACAACTTCCTCACTTTCTTATGCCCAACACTTCTGTTCCTTGACTCACACAGCCTTTTAGCTTTTCCATCCCTCCACTTTGTTCAGTCTGTAAGGCTCTTCTAAGCTTAGAGTTTCCTGACCAAGCTAGACATTGTTTTTGGTTACCTAAATCACTCTTTTCTTTTTTTTGAACAATCTCAACTCCATGACATCCTATCTTCTGCCACACCTACCCAGCAGTATCCCCAGGTCTGTGGGGTTTTTTTTCCATGTTGTTTTTTCTTAAAATTCAGAGATTAAAAGAAACCCTAAGAACATCAGAGCACATGATGGAGAACATGGCAGTGGTCATCATACTCCAACCCAGCCAGCTTCTGTCTCACCAAGTTCCACCCACAGCTCTTAAATAATCATCATTTTCTAGAATCTTGACTAAGTTAATTAGCACCCCCTCCATGTAAAATGGTCCTCCCCTTAGTTCATTGAGGTTATAAAGCTATAAATGACCTCATTCTCATCCTCACTTACACCCTCGGGTACACAATTACCTGCCTTTCTGCACATCTTTACTCCCTTTCCTCAGGCTCAAGCATGGATGTCACTCTGCTATGCATCACTGATCCCTCTATACTGGCTCTCCCCCTCCTTGACCCTTTCTCCTCCAGGATCTTCCTTCATCGCTGGTGCCTCCAGCTAGGCTTTTTGTGTCATCTACTGATTACCTCTAGATAATCTAAGTAATCCTCACAGTCAGAAGGATCTTAATTCTTCCCCCTCCTCCTAGGCTAGTGCTTTATTGTTCACAGAATACAGTTTTCTCCTCCAATTTCTACACCAGACCCCCAAACTACTAGATAATATGTCAGATATCCCCAAGAACTTGCTCACGTATTCTTTTCCACTGGAAAAACCTTACTTGGTTGATGGGTTTCTTAGCTATGCTTGTGTTCAACCAACCAAGGGTAAGATGCCAGGATCTCTTTTTTACAGATACATGTGTTATCAGTTGACTACTGCTATTAAACAAGCAAGCCAACATTTGGTGACTTAATATGTATTTTGATCATAGTTCTTCGGGTCAATCTTGAGTAGACTCAGCGAGGATCTTCCTCTGGTATTGTCAGAGCTCCCTCACTCATCTGTGGTCACCTATAGGCAGGCTAAAAGTTTTGCTGTTTATTTGGGATTTCTCACATCTCACTGAGACAACTGGGCTGACTCAGCTCTGCTTTCTATGTCTCATTCTCCAATGGACTAGCTTGAGATAATTCACATGATATCTGGGAATGCACCTTGTGACAATTTGGAAGAGTGCAAAGCCTTTTGAGATCTGGAGCAATGTCATTCCCTCAGATTCTATTGGCCAAAACTAATCACAAAGCCACTCCAGATTCAAAGGTCAGGGGATAGGTTTCACTTCTTGATGAGAGCTGCTAAGTCACTTTTAAAGGGTGCAGCAGAGATAAATCAGGCCAGTTTTGCAATAACTGAAACACATTTCCCAATTTCTACTAGTAGTTTCTTTGAACAATCCTTACTTTGTTTTCATTGGGTAAACACAGTGGGAGGAAGGGAAATGCCACATTGTTCTCAAAGGACAACTCACGAGTCTAATGCAATCTCCTTGCAATCCTACTATTCCTTTCAGATAAGCTGAGGGGGAGGTTCGGTGATCTTAGCAAGGTGATTCTACACCTTTCCATAACTTCTCCAGCTTTAGATTTGTCTTCAGCTCTTGATTCCACAAATGTATACTGAGCATTGATTATGTGCCAGAATCCCTTCTAGGTAGTTTAGGTTATGCGAGTAAATAAAACATATCAACACATTGCTCATATGGAGATTCTTCCCATTCCATTGAGGGGGTGGATAAAGAGTGAAAAATACATGTGATAAATAAGCAAATTATAGGTTGTTTAAAAGTGATAAATATTACAAAGAAAAGGAAAACTAGAGCAAGGTAAGAGGCATGGTAATGGAACAGAAGAAGGCTAGTTTACGCTCACTGAGATGGTAAGATTTGTCTGAAATTGGAGGAAGTGAGTTAGTCGTAGAAATACTTGGGTATCTGAAGTATTTTATGAAGACAGAAGTCTGGGGGGAAGAGCAACAGGAAATTGCACGGTGTGTTTGAGGGACAACAAAATGGCTTTTGTGGTTGGAGTGCAGTAAGCAAGAGAAAGAGTCATAAGAAATGAGGTCAGGAACAGGCATGAGGGAACAGAGGCTAGATCTTCTAGGATAGAGATTAGCAAACTATGGCCCATGGGCCAAATCAGGCCCATCTCCTCCTTTTGTAAGTAAAATTGTGTTAGAACACAGCCACATCTATCTGTTTACATATGTCTATGGTGAGTTCGTACTATAATGGGAGAGTTGAGTTGTTGGGATAGTTACCACATGGCCCACAAGGTCTAAGTTATTTACATACTTTATAGCCCTTACAGAAAGAATGTCAATCCCTGATATATGACCTTTTTTTGTTATATGCTAATACATTTTTTATTATGTTATGTTAGTCACCATGTAGTACGTCATTAGTTTTTGATGTAGTGTTCCATGATTGATTGCATATAACACCCAGTGCTCATTGCAATACGTGCCCTCCTTTTTCTAAGCCATTAAGTAGCTTTGCCTTTTACTTTGATAGAAATGGGGAGCCATTGCAAAGGAATTAAATGATCTGAATTGGATTTTTCTGAAGATCACCCTAGTTTCTAGTCAAACGGACTCTAGGCAAGGAAGGGCAAATGGCGAGATGCCATTGAGGAGTTATCATAACAATCCAGATAAGTGATGGTGATTTGGATCAGGGTGGAAGCAGTGATAAAGTGAAAAAGAGTCGAAATCTGGATATATTTGTCATGTACAACAGCCTAAAAGTTTTCAAAACAGGAAGAGCTAAAATTTGCAAAAGCAAGAATAGAATAGAAACACATGTGTAAAGTTTGAGTTGTACACTGGGACAAATACGGGGACCCGGGAAAAGGGATTCACCCAAGCTGACTTGAATGCTTTGGAACAAAGGAGAAGTAGTCTTGTGATGTCTAGCCCAGTGGTCCATTCTCCCACCAGTCCCAACATACTTTCCTGGCCTTTTCTCTTTCCCCACATCGCGGGTGGGGAACCCGGGACCACTGGCTGTTCTTCCTCCAGAGCTTTCGGTTCCTTTTCATCAAGTTCAACTCTGTATCTCATTAACTCAGGGCCTTGCTTTCTGCCTATAGAAATTTACTATCTGGAACAAAACATGCATATGCAGTCAGGAGACCTGGCTGTAATTCCTGGTTCTATGACTTTGGCAAAGCTATTTAAACTCTTTGCACCTCAATTTTCTAACCAATAAAGCAGGGGCTTAATTGTATCTATTCCACTCTGTTGTTGTGATAATTAGCCATAATCCTTTCTATTCAGTGATGTCATAGCAATTAGTATCTGGCACACAGTAGAATCACTACAAATCCATGGGTGATTTTCCCATCATCGTTTTTCTTTTCCAGGGGATGTATTCTCTGATTTGTACTGGGAGGGTGTTTTTCTGTTCTCTACAGCCATTCTGGTGTCAGGGATGTCCTCAGTTCACCCTGGCTGGCGGATTATTGCTTGCACATTCCAAACTTTTGCAGACGTGCTGGGAGAAAGGATCAAGTAATATCACAGGCCTGGCTGGGAGACTGCAGGGAGGACATCCTGACTCGGGTTATTCATGAGGTACTGCATAATCAGGGTCTGCAGACAGAGACACCAAGCACTAGGAGCTGGTTCAATTAAAGAGCCGTGCAGTGAGACAGGCCCACTAGGGAGGGCTGGAGAAGAAGAGCAGTTTCCGGAAGTAGATTCTTGGGTGGCTGGAGTCACTACTGACAGGTTGGATTGGAAGTTGTATGGGATTGGAGAGGCACTGCGGAAGTGGTAGCAGGAGCGGAAAGTTTTTAATGGGAGGGAAAATGACTTGCTGAGTTCACTCCGATTGAAAATGAAATCTTTTCCAAGCTTTCTAACGACACAGCCTACACAGTAAAACCGAACCATGGTGTGAGCCTAATTGCATGGCTCTGCTCTTCCCTTGTCTCCTTCGAGAAGCTCTGGAGGTGTGAATGGGTCAGTAGAGTGTGACTTTAATTTTTATGACTTTACCACTGTATGCTTTTCTTGTTTTCAAGGCAGTGCATGCTCAAAGAAAATTCAGAATCAGAAAAAGTAAAAAGAGATTCTCTATCTCCAGACCCATATATCACCACCGTTAGCATTTTGGTGCTTTTACTCCAGTTTATTTCAGACAGATAATCAGTAGACACCAAAACTGTAATTAAAATTCCTGAGGTTTTCCACAGTCATATTTCTGCTAAAAGTCACATATCTCACAGAACTCCTCTCCTAAGAAATTTAGCCACCTGTTTACTTTTATTGGGTTTTTTGCACCTCGCTGGATGAGGCTTTTTTTTTTTTTTTTCAAAGAAATAAAGTCTTTACTCTTCAAAAGTTGCTGCCTTGAACAATAAGTTAGCAAAAGCACAACTTTGTGATCAGGAACGTTAGCTGGGTTTACTAAACTCTGCAGAACAGATGATTCTGAGTCATTCTTCGGCATCATCACATATTAATATGGCTGTAATCCGGGGGTTCACGTATCCACAAATAGCTACGATCACTTACACCCATTTTTAAACACACATACACAGGTATACCTAAATAGAATTGGTAATAGATATGTTCTTTTGTATCTTTTTTCCCCTTTGCCACAACAGCAGAAGAATTTTCTTGATAAAATTAATCGAAAACTAAAGTTTTTAAAACTGTATAATGGTTATCATGTCAAGCCATTACTCATTTACACAACAGTGTATTGCTAGATATTCCGAACACTTCAGATTTGGGCCACTGTAAATAGTGTTGGAATGTACATTGTTGTAAATAAATGTTCATTGTATCTTTCCTATTTACTTAGGATAGAGTCCTAGCAATGAGATTAACAGCTCAAAAGGTATAAATATTTTAAATATTTTAAAACGTTTTTCCTCTCTCCATATATGTGTGTCTGTGTATATATATGTGTGTGTGTATATATATATATGTATATGTGTGTGTGTTCCTCTCCATATGTATATTTATAAATATATAAAATATGTATTTATCTATTTATCCATCTAGGAGTCAAATTCCTTCCCAGAGGAAATGTACAAATATTGCTCCTCTATCCTTGAGCCCACCGAGGGCATGTTCTTGGTCCCCTTCTCCACCAACATTAGTAGAGGACAAAAGCCTTTTAAAACAGCTACAAAAACAAACAAACAAAAAACAGCTATGACAACTTGACATAGAAACCTCTTTTTCATGTCTCTTCAGTTTTCACTTGTGTTACACTGGTAACGTTTAATACGATGCTTCTATTTATTAGGTATTTTTTCTTCTGTAGTGTTCTGTTCAAATTCTTTGGACATTGATTTTCTTGAGGTTAAGTGCTTTTCTAATTGATTTTTATGCGCTGTTTGGACACTAATGATATTTTCTTTTTGCGCTTTGATGGCAAATACTTTATGAGGTTGTTTCATTTTAATTTTGCACACAGCATCTTTGACATTTAAAATATGCATTTATTCAAATCCTTTATGTCTTCTTAGCAATTTTCCCTAGGGTTCTTAAGACTCTCATTCCCAGATCACTTAAATTCTTACCTGTATGTAAAAATACTTTCCTGCTGCATTTGGCCATATGGTGATGGGTCGAGGGGCTAAGAGGAGAGGGGGAGCTAGAATGGTAAGCAGGAGCCTATGCAGGAGAAGATATTGAACAACTATGAAAGAAGTACAAATGGCCAAGACCCACATTTCACTTCTTTGAGTCACTAGTAAGAGATTCTGCATTTTGGTTTTGTTTTGGTTTGGTTTTTTGTGTTATGTTACGTACCATAGAGTACATCTTTAGTTTTTGATGTAGTGTTCAATGATTCATTACTTGCGTATAACACCCAGTGCTCCATGCAATATGTGCCCTCCTTAATACCCACCACCCAGCTACCCCATCCCTCACTCCCCTCCCTTCTGAAATCCTCAGATTGTTTCCTGGAGTCCATAGTCTCTCATGGTTCATCTCTCCCTCTGATTTCTTCCCATTCAGTTTTCCTTTCCTTCCCTTAATGTCCTCCATGCTATCCCTTATGTTCTACATATAAGTGAAACCATATGAAAATTGTCTTTCTCTGCCTGACTTATTTCACTCAGCATAATCCCCTCCAGTTCCATCCTTGTCGATGCAAATGGTACATATTCATCCTTTCTGATGGCTGAGTAATATTCCATTGTATATGTGAACCACATCTTCTTTACCCAGTCATCTGTTGAAGGGCATCTCGGCTCCTTCCACAGTTTGGCTATTGTGGACATTGCTGCTATGAACATTGGGGTGCATGTGCCCCCCCTTTTCAGTACATCTGTATCTTTGGGGTAAATACCCAATAGTGCAATTGCTTGGTCATAGGGTAGTTCTATTTTTAACTTTTTGAGGAACCTCCTCACTGTTTTCCCAAGTGGCTGTACCAGCTTGCATTCCCACCAACATTCCCCCTTTCTCCATATCCTCTTCAACATTTGTTGTTTCCTGCCTTGTCGATTTTTGCCATTCTAACCTGTGTAAGGTTACCGCATTACAATAAATATGGTTTTGATTTGAATTTCCCTGATGGCTAATGATGTTGGACATTTTTTCCTGTCTGTATGTCTTCTTTGGAGAAGTGTCTGTTCATGTCTTCTGTCCATTTTTTGACTTGATTATTTGTTTTTTGGGTGTTGAGTTTGAGAAGTTCTTTATAGATCTTGGGTACCAGTCCTTTATTTGTAATGTCATTTGCAAATATCTTCTCCCATTCTGTGGGTTGCCTCTTAGTTTTATTGACTGTTTCCTTTGCTGTGCAGAAGCTTTTTATCTTGATAAAGTCCCAAAAGTTCATTTTGCTTTTGTTTCCCTTGCCTTTGGAGACATTTCATGAAAGAAGTTGCTGTGGCTGATGTCAAAGAGGTTACTGCCTGTGTTCTCCTCTAGAATTTTGATGGATTCCTGTCTCACATTGAGGTCTTTCATCCATTTAGAGTTTATCTTTGTGTATGGTGTAAGAGGACTGGAAGAATAAACATTGTTAAAATGTCTATGCTACCCAGAGCAATCTACACTTTCAACACCATGCTTATTAAAATACCATTGGCATTTTTCAAAGAGCTGGAACAAATAATCCTAAAATTTGTATGGAACCAGAAAAGTCACCAAGGATATGTTGAAAAAGAAAAACAAAGCTGGGGACGTCACATTGCCTGATTTCATGCTATATTACAAAGCTGTGGTCACCAAGACAGCATGGTATTGGCATAAAAACAGACATATAGATCAATGGAACAGAATAGTCTCCAGAAATGGACCTTCAACTCTATGGTCAACTAATCTTTGACAAATCAGGAAAAAATATCCAATGGAAAAAAGTCAGTCTCTTCAATAAATGGTGTTGGGATAATTGGACAGCTATCCAGAAGAATGAAAATCTGCATTTTGTTTTGTTTTAAGTAGCAATCATTGCTTTAAACTAGCTCTTTATCATCTCACTCTGGAATTATTGCTATGGTTCCCCAAGTTTGCCTCCTCACTTCCAGTCTTTTCCAGCATCAATCCCTTCTGTGCATTAAAGCCAAGGTTAATCTTCTAAAATACAAATCTGATCTTTTCACTTTCCAGTTGAACTCCCTTCCATCCGTGTTCATGTGCAGTCTCCCAGCAGGTCATCCTGTACCCAGCCCTGGCCTCTGCCTCCCACTCCAGCCTCCCCTCCACCTCTTTTCCCTTCACACTAGGCACTGTCTTATTACTGGGCTGCATTAGACTTGCTGTCTCCATTCATGGTGTTCCCTCTACTTGAAATCCTTTCCTTTATTCTCTTATATTTAAGCCAGGCATCATCTCCCCCAGAAAGCAGCTCCCGTATCTACACTCTGCTGTATATTCCTCTTCTTTCTGTTTGTGGCACCCTAGGCTAAACAGTACCTTAAATGTAAACATAAACAATTCGGGGCAAGACATTCGATTAAGGAGGAAAATACAAAGTGAGAGCCTGAGTCATTCCCTCCTGGTGTTGTCAAAAAACAAGCAAGCAAACAAACAAACAAACAAAAACTTGGCAATGAAGATGAAGGTTGAGCAGATTTTTAAACATTAACATTTATTTTAGGAGGCACAGTGTAGTAAGGCATTTATTTGTGTGTCTTGTCCTTATCAGAATGTGAGTTCCTGGTGGGCAGTGACAGCATA
This sequence comes from Ursus maritimus, assembly GCF_017311325.1. Taxonomy (NCBI): domain Eukaryota; kingdom Metazoa; phylum Chordata; class Mammalia; order Carnivora; family Ursidae; genus Ursus; species Ursus maritimus. The sequence continues at coordinate 71,940,862 of NW_024426996.1, forward strand.
AAACACCCTTTGTGCTCCTGACACCTACATGAGGCTTGGCACATCAGAGACCTAAACCAGTGTTTTGAGTCATTGCTCTGATTTCCAAATGATAGCAGGTTTCCCACTTTTCCAGAAAACCAGTCCGCAGCAATTCCAGGCCACTATAAAGGGTAATGGGATCATCTCTGAACATCTTTTACACTCAAATTATTATTGAGCAATTCATGAAAATGTGCTGATTAACAAGCCACCAAACTGAAAGAGATTGCTCTTGGGAAAACACTTCTTAAGGAATGCATTTTACAGCCTGGTAGCCTAGAAGACATGGGCCTGGAATATCCGAGAGACTTAGTCTTTGGAAGTGTGGATGATGGAACAACAAACACTAGGAATGTAGTCAGGGGGAGAAAATGATTCGAGGGGTTTTTGTTTTGTTTTGTTTCATTTTTGTTTTTTGTGTTTGTTTTGTTTGTTTTTTAAATAGAAGAGTGTTGAAGGAACATGAACAGAGTCATACCAAGTGAGGGAGCTACAGAGGTTGATGGTGACCAGAGGATGGAGGAAGTCTTGTATCTCATAAGAAGGATGGTAGACTCCATCCTGATGATGAGAGGGACCTGCGGGTTGAAGGTTTCGGAGTTGGGAAATACTACACCTTTTCCTTATGAAGAAATGATTCTGGGATAGCATAGGCATTAGACAAAGGCCTGTGAAGTCCAGAGGTAAGAAGAGTCATGGTAGGCTGAAATGTCAGGGAGGCTGATCTACAGGCAACGATTCTTGAAGGATGTGTAGAACGCCAGAGAGGGAGATGACATGTGTGTAGGTTTAACACACAAGTTGTGTTTCCAAGTCAGGTAGTCATTAAGCAAAGCCATGGACAGTGCGATTTCAGATCAATCACTTGTTCACTCAACAACTATTTGTTGAGTGTGGATTATATACAAGGTACTCTTCTGGCCCGAAAAGGGTAGAAGAACTAAGACGCTGCCTTTATTCTGGAGAAGATTTTGGTTAGCTATGAATATAAACAAGAGCTCAGCTAACAGTGACCATTTAGCCACAGTGTGCTGTGTGTTGTGTTTTATGATGAATTTTCATTAGTTCTTGCAACATCCCCATGAAACTGGTGATGTTATTACTCTCTGGGCTTCATGCCTCCACACTAGTAAAGTGGGGCTAATAATAGCACCAACTTCATAGGGTGATGTGATCCTCAGGAAGTAAGAGTGGGTCTGCTCGATACCATATTCCAAATGCTCACTCATTTCCCAAAACTGCCCCCCAGGCAATTGTGGCACCAAGGGATGGAAGTGTTAAAGAGCTACATAAATCAAGTACATTGGGAACTTAAAGAGAAAAAAAGGTAAAAATATAGCCAGGGTCTTAGAGGTTGGGTTTTAGAAGGACTCCAATGCCTGAGAGAAGGTAGAGTGCTTTCTGAGCCTGAAAAAAATGAACTGGCAAAAAAAATCAATCCAAAGCAAGTATCGTATCCTCAAATCAGAGTGTTTGCCTTCTCCAAATCTTCAAAGACCAGGATGAAAGAAAATAGGAATTTTCAAGGCAATTGCGCTGGACAATGAGAAGGCAGTCATATTTTGACCTTCAACTGGGAGATAAGACAGAAAGTAAAGTCTTTGATTTAAAATATTGAGGAAAAACCAAAATAAACACCGCCACCAAAACAAAAAACAAAAAACCCCAAAACAAAAACAAACAAACAAAACACCCAGGCACTTAAAGCCACCAGGCATCAAATCACAAGTCTATAAACTTCACACAGTGGAATTTTCCAGTAATGAGTTCCATAAACTCCTAACTTGGTGAAATTTCTCCCCCTCCTTCTCCACCCACCGTATTAAACACAAAGTTGGAGTTTTACGAGCTTTGCAGTAAATGTGAGTCTTCATGGCACTCATGGTGTTGGCAAAAAAAGTTTCAGTTGTCATTATATCACAGTTAATAGATGAAAGTAAGCAGGACAGGGGAAGCGAGGGAAGGATTTGATTTACAGTTGTCCTTGTACCAAAGTGTCCTTGACAACCTGTTTTAGGGTGCTCCTCAAATCGCCACAGAAACATCTGCCAAATGTTCTACTGCAGGGCAAAAACTCAGTGGGTTTTATGTGCTGCCGGATCAATGGCCTATTTCTTCAAACTCTAACGTAGGTTCAGAGTTTTCTGGAAACTTTAGAAAGAAAAAATAAGAAGCTCATTTGATGGCTGGTTGCATAAAAGTCAACACCTGCTACTTGAAAAAAAAATTTTAATGTCTGGTTAAGGGAAAATGTCAAGGGCTTTCCAAATTTGCATCCATTTGAATAAAACCATTGTTATACAGCTTGCAAAAAGTCAAAACACTATGGGAGAAGTTAGAACAGATTTTTTTTTTCCTCTTGCAGAGATTGGCATAAAAGCAAAACCTCAGAGATCTTAATCTGAAGTAATCTTGCGAGAATTGCTCAGGCCCATATTTGCCAATTAAACTTATGTTCCAGAAGATAAAGCATTTGCTGAATTAGAGTATATAATTTGATAGATAAGGGAATCTCTTCCCTTCATAAATATTTTATCAGGAAGTAAAAATATACAAGATTATACTCCCAATAAGGCCATGAATATATATATATATATATATATATAAACAAAACCCTTTTTAGATTAACAAAATAGCTGCAGATGGATTTTGTGTGCAAAGTTAAAAAATAAATGTGACATGTATTTTTCATCTAGAAGATAAAAATTGAACCTGAAAAAAATTCTTAAGTATTTCTTATTACCATTAGTTTGATAATTAGGGCTCAAGCAGATTTATGTGGTCTTGGGTACTCAGAAATAAGTATCATGGTGTGTGGAAAGGGTTCCATAAGTAGACTTTCCACTCTTAGTTTTTTATGAAGTGTTGGATAATGTAGAGAGCATTAAAATGAGTACTTATATTGGTAAGGGTTATTAGTAAGGAGTAATGAGATTTTTCCAAGATGTACATGAGTCATTTAGGCAAGATCTAGCTGAAAAAACTGAATTTCAACTTTCTCATGTTGGGTCATTGAATTTGCCTACAACTCAGTCCTACTAAGTAATATATGAGAACTATTAATATGAATGAGTTGACTCTTAAATTAAGTTCCTCATCAAAATGAGTAAGACATCAGGATGGTTTCCAAACTTTTTGGTAGACTACTTGGTTATCCATCCTTAAGGAGATAAGAATTTAATAAAATCTTGTGAAACCATGTCTGAGCCACAGTGCTTGGCTGTGGCACTCCCACTTGTAAGACTAGAGATGTTAAATGCTCAGTCTTGGGATGATACAGCCTTCTTTGAAAGGAAGATAAGAGGAATGGAAGAAATTACTTCATTCTTCCCATCTTGATTTTTTTCTTCTTTATTGCCCATATGATAATTCAGGCCTGGGAGTCTTCCTCACCCTTGGAATAGTAGAACCAAGCAAAGTTCTAAGGAAGAATGACCATCAGCCCGGGACCACTCTGTTCTAACCCCTGGGGAGAGCCCTTTTCCATCCTGAACTGCTCTATCTTCTAGCAGTGAAACATTATTGAGTCCTTGTAATGTGCCAGACACTCTGCTAAAGGCTATGGGCTGGCTACCTTCTTCCCCTGACAAGAACCCAATGAAGTAGGCATCATCACTGTCTCCATTAAAAATGAGAAAACTGAGGCACAAAGTATTTGAGCAATTTTTTCCTGGTTTGTGAGAGAGATAGGATGTTAACACAGGCAGCATGAACTTCCCAGCCTTCACTTTTAACCACCACACCTTATTGACTTTCAAATTTATATTATGATATGAATTGATATTTGGAACAGCATCCCTGAAGGCCAGAGCCAAGAGTTCCATATTACATTTGTTCCTATTTTCTGTTTTCAAAAACTTTAATCTATTGTCATTAGAAACAGCATTCAGATTAACCAGAACACAAAGTACCAAATCTGTCTTCCATGACATAACAATTACCGAATATCAGAAAGAGCCATCCCTTTGCATCTTCAGCTTTAGTTCTGGCCCTAAAGCAAAGTCATCTGTTTCAGACCTGGTTTCTCTGCTCATCTGCAGGATGAAGCCTCAGTGTGTCCTTGCCTCCTCCCCTGCTTCTTGATACACTAACCATTAGCTTGTCTGTCCTCCACCCTGACGTTAGAAGGCTGAGACCACACCTTATTACTCTCTTCATTTATCCCCAGCATCCAATACAATGCATGGACCAGTGAATATTGACTGAATGAAGGAATGGAGAGCCTCAGTTTTGACTTCTGTTTATGGGATGATAGTATTTGCATTAACTGAAACTTGGGAGAGATGATGAATAGGAAACTGTGGAGAATGAAAACGTGGTACAAAACAAAAGACTCTTTCTTTGAGGATTATTTGTAATCATTTTATCTGTAGGTAAACTTGACTTGTCTGAGGGTCACACCCAAAGGAAATTATTATTGGGAAAATTTTCCAAAGCTATTTCAAAAACTGAATCACTTCATTTTTTACCCCAGTAAATCCTGGTCCTTGCTATGAAAGGAAGAAATAAAAAACTTTTGGCTGCAGAGGTTCTGGATAAGGCCAAGTTTATAGAACCAGAAGAAATAAAGCCTCAAAGCTGTCATTTTCAAGGAAGATTCTCTATCTACAACTCAGAGTGGGGAATATGGGGCATCTACTATGCACAAGGCTCCATATTATGCACTTTTATGTAAAATTTCATGAAGCCTCATAGTTGTTATGTGAGAAAAAATGGCAGAATTTTATAAGTTGAGGAAATAGAGGCTGAGAGAGGTTTACAACTCTTCCAAGGTCATATATTTAAGAGGTAGGAGCATTAGGATTGAATCCATATCTGCATGACTCAAAAAGTTTTGCACTTACCAAAAGCAAGGGCAACAAAAGCAAAAATAAACAAGAGGGATGACATCAAACTAAAGAGTTCTGCACAGCAAAGGAAACCATTAACAAAGTGAAAAAGCAACCTACAGGATGGGAAAAATATTTGCAAATCATATATCTGATAGGGGATTAATACCCAAAATATATAAAGAACTTAGACTACTCAGTAGTAAAAAAAAAAAAAAATTCCAATTAAAAAATGGGCATAGGAACTGAATGGCCATTTTACCCCCAAAAAAACATATACGAATGGCAACAGATAAATGAGAAGGTGCTCAATGTACTAATCATCAGGGAAAAGCAAATCAAAACCATAATGAGATATCACTTTACACCTGTTAAAGTGGCTATCACCAGAAAGACAATAGTGAACAGGTGTTGGTGAGGATGTGGAGAAAGGGGAGCCCTTTTGCACTGTTGATGGGAATGTAAATTGTATAGCCACTATGGAAAATGGCATGAATATTCTTCAAGAAATTGAAAATAGAGATGGTACATGATCCAGCAATCCTACCTCTGGGCATATAGCCAAAGGAAATTATATCATGTTTTTGAAGAGACATCTGCACTTTTATGCTCATTAAAACATTATTTACAACAGTCAAGACATGGGAACAATCTAGGTGTCTATCAATGGATAAATAAAGAGAATACTTGAATATTACTCAGCCATGAAAAGAAGAAATTCCTGCCATTTGCTTAACATAGATGGAGTTGAGGGCATTATCCTAACTAAGTAAAATAAGTCAGACAGAGAAAAACAAACACGGTATGATCTCAATTATACATGGATTCTAAGAAAAATAGACTAATAGACACAGAGAACAGATTGGTGGTTGACAGGGCTAGTGGATGGAAGGTGAGGCAAATGGGTGAAGGGGGTCAGAAGACACAAACTTCCAGTTATAAGATAAATAAGTTCTGGGGGTATAGTGTAAAGCATGGTGACTATAGTTAAAAGTGCTGTTTTGTATATTTGAAAGTTGCTGGTAGAGTAGATCTTAGAAATTCTTATCAAAGGAAAAGAAATGTTGCTATGTGAGGTGATAGATGTTAGCTAAACTTATTATGGTGATCATACATGTACATATATCCAATCATTATGTTGTATGCCTGAAACTAATACAGTATTATATACCCATTAGATCTCAATAAAACAGAAACTTAGCACTCTTTACTTTGTTATATACCTTACTAACAGCAACAGTACTCACCTCCCCCACACCCCATGCTATTCTTGCTTCCTGGTTTTTCTTTGGCAAAGAATAAAGGTGATGTTTCTAGGCTCAGGAAGCAAGCAAAAATTTGTGTTTATTACTATGCTTAAGCATGAATTAGGGTTATTATATCTGTAAGTAATAAAAACCAACTCCAATGACCTTATGAATAACAGGGAAATTATTAATGTATATTGGCATACCCTGTAGTATAGTTAAGCTGTCAAAAGGACAAGGAAGCAGGTAGACCTAAGAAACATCTAGAATCAAGAATCTGAATGCCAATAGAGCTACTTCTCTGATTCCTAAGCTGCTTCTTATTCCCGGTGCTTCCTTACTACAGACAGGACCATAGACAGCTCCCATGCACCAAGAGCTTCATTATCCAATGGGAGAACACTATGTCTCTGAGTTTCATGGCCAAACTTGGTGGAAAGGTTTCTGATTGGCCAACCAGGGACCCATGTCTCCCTTGCACCAGCAAACCAAGGCCAAGGACACAAGGCAGAGTAGAGCATTCCACAGTACTGGAGGAGGACTCACAGAGATCATTGGACACATGTTCTTTTTCTCCACAGAACCCCAGTGTATTGGGATTGAATCAGGCCAGGAGAGAATAGGAGGCATATTTGGAGGAAAGCGTTGCCTAGACGCAGAACACACTGAAGTTTCACATGCCTCAAGACTCATTGTTTTTCAGTATAGACATTTTTTCTACAAAAATTTTGGATCTTGACAACCCAACTACACTAGCATTTTTGCTTGGCAAGTAATGCAAAGGTGAGAGAAGCATTTCTACTTAATGTTCATAAAATTGTCATTTAATCAAGGGTCGCCTGGTTTGGGCTCATCCAGAAAAAAGTTAAAAGCACAGTAACAGGGTGAGACACAAGATAGAATTGCCAGAATCATAAGGTTGCCACGTTTTATGGAAAACAAGGGATTTCTGGATTTAGGACATCTCATTTAGCTATAGAAAACAATTCTACATAAAAGGCATCCCCAGTGATATCTCAAAATGGTATTTGCAGCATGTATTCTTTGTAACTCGTATGTTAGTCACACTGAGTTACTTGTTAAAGATGCAGAATTCAGACCTACTGGATCAGGATATTTATGAGTGGCATCTGGAACCTGGAGTTTAACAAGCTGCTCATATGATTTTTACAAACCACAAAGCTTAGCAGCCTCTGGTCTTAGGCAGTAACTGCTACAAACATGAGCTTGGGACTTTCATTCTTTCCTGGTAAGGGCATGCCTTGGCACAACCTTTCTTGAAAACAACTTTACTATATGTGTCAAGATCCTTAAAATGTTCATAATTTTGATTGTTAGTAATTTCATTGTGGTGATCTTTCTTTTTTTAAGATTTATTTATTTTAGGGAGAGGGAGAGAGAGAGCACAAGCGGAAGGGGCAAAGGCAGAGGAAGACAATCTCAAGCTGACTCCCCACTGAGCTTGGAGCCCCATGAGGGGCTTGATCTCATGACTGTGAGATCACGACCTGAGCTGAAACCAAAAGTCAGACACTTAACTGACTGAGCCACCCATTTGCCCCTGTGGTGATCTTTCTTGAGAAACTATTGTGAAATATGGAAAACATAAAGCATTAAGTAGAGAGAATAGTTATTACCTTATATTATGAGGGAAAAAAGAGAGACCGTAAGATGAGGGTGGTTATATCAATGTTGGCTAATCTACCTCAATGTAATATTATGCAAGGCATTAAAATGGATGTTTGTAAAAAGTATGTAGTAATTTAACAAATTGCTTAAATTATGATGTTAAGTGAGAAAAAAAAAAGTATAATTAGAATTATGTATACCAAAGTTACAAAATAACATTGTAACTGGAAAACACCTGAAGGAAATACATTGAAATAATAATAGTGGTTCATTGGATTATGAACAATTTTTTTCCTTCTCTCTGCTTTTGTTTTCAAAATGTTCTACAATAAACTGTTGCTACTCTTATAATAAAAAATTAAATAAACCTATTTTTATTACATTGAAGAAAATTTTTAACACTCATAAACTTGAGAAAAAAAATCTCACTTCCTGCCTGCCTCTGGGTATAAGGATGCTGTGCAACCCCAACCCCATTATCTGGCTCCTGTCGTGAGCCCTTCCTTACCTTCTACTTTGTGTTCTGTGCCTGGGTGTCTGCATACCTGCCCTGGCTATTACTCCTCTTCCTCAAGATGACAATCTTGCCTCAGTACCTTGAGAGATAAAGCTGAGACTTCTCAATACCTGGTCCCACAAGTTAGTAGCAGTGACCTCTTGCATCCTTGTAGCTCTGCTCAAGCAGTTGACAGCTTTCTTCTAGCCCAGTATTACAGATTTGCTTAGAATGATCCATGTGGCTCATTCCAATGCAGAGAAACACTGGGCAATTGAGAAAAGAACTTGAAATGAGCATTACCTGTTGTTTTTCTTTTTATGCCTCTCTCTAGGTATAATCTTTGAGGTTATTTTTACTCTTCATTCTCCTTCATACCCCATATCATATTTCCTATTTTAATACAGAAGCCCTCAATTCAGTGAGTTTTCATCACATTCCTTCTTACATCCCACAAATGTGTTTTTAAACTTCATGTTGTATTAGGTTGAGTCTGTCATACTCCTTAGTTTATCATCAATCCTACAAGGCACCTGTCTAGTTGTATGTATGTATGTATGTATATATATATATGTATGTATCTGTATGTGTATGTATGTGTGTATGTATTACATGTATCCTCATCACCCACTCTTATTCCCTTCCTCTTCCAAAAATGACCATTCTAGTGTTTTCTTACTTCTACCCTTTTACTTGTATATATCCTTGTAGAATATGGATATTTTTGTTGTGAATATTTGATTTATATTATATAGTATTTGCTATAGACCTTATTTTGTTTCTTTTCTTTTCCCATTTAACATTAAGGTTTTTTTTATAATAATATTTTTATTATGTTATTCACCATACAGTACAATCCCTGGTTTTTGATGTAAAGTTCGATGATTCATTAGTTGCGTATAACACCCAGTGCACCATGCAGTACGTGCCCTCCTTACTACCCATCACCAGCCTATCCCATTTAACATTAAGTTTTGAAGGTGTAGCCATACTATGGCTGTAGCTCCTGTAATATTCTCTGGTACACAGCCTACACATTTTATCCATTCCCCTAGTCATCAACACCTACATTGACTCCAACCTCAACAGCTATTTGTTCTAAAAATACCTATGAGAAGATACCTATGCTGCTATTATTTTCTTTAATTTTAGTAGGAATAGAAGCTGGCAACTTTTGTCACCAAAAAATGGTAAGCAGTTTCTGTTCTGTAAGTGGAGATAAATTAAGTTGAACTTTGCAACTAGTATTTTTTGTTGTTGTTCTGGAAGAAAGGAAAAGAACCCTTTCCTTTGGGTTATGAAAAAAATTGGAAAGTTCTCACTCTTTTGGGTGACTAGAGGACAGATACTGAGGCCAAAATTAACCTGATTAGGCTAGAATCAGAGGGCGTGTCCTTACTAGCGATATAAATTGGGTATCTTTTTTTTTTTTTTTTTAGAAGAACATAGACTTTGGAAATAAGGGTGGTTTTTTTGGACCAAAATGTGATTGTGTTTCAGTGTGATTTTAGATTAATTTAAGCTTATAATTTTTTCTAATGAATTGCCTTTGTTCTTTCTCTTTGAGGGATTGTTTGCAGTCAGTGTAAAGCTGAGATTATAAAAATAGCCATAAGGATCTGTAGGCATGGACTTTGTTCATTCATTCAACATAAATTTATTGAGATTTACTATGTTCCATGCACTAGCATAAGCAATGTGCTATTGCAGGTAATAAAACAGCCCAGCCTTCATGAATCTTGTAGTTTTCATTTTATCCATATCCAAGGATGACTAAGAAAAAATCTTGCTTTCTCTTGGTGCTCCTTAAAAATACAAGGCCATTGATTTTCCATATCTGATATTATTATTTATAAACCATTAATTATGAATATGCTAATTGCTTGGGGGAGTCATTTTACATAAACACATCAATATAAATAATTATATTTGGGGAAAACGTCTTAAAGAAATTATATACACGAATATACGAATGTATATATGAATGGCATTTGGGATGATTAAAAATCTGTTTCGACTTCCCTCTGTGGAATTCCATCCAGATGATTTTAGAAACAGTAAAAAAATGAGCATGACATCCCATCTCCAATAACACAAGGGGTAGGTAGCCATTACAAGTCACAATATATAAACAATGTCTGAAATAAGGTATTTTAAAATGGGGACAATGATAGCCTTTTCAATTTACGTATAGATGTATATTTCTCTGAAATAACTGCCACAGTGTTGCAAGACCTACCCGGTGACCTTTTACTGGATGAAGGTATATAGGAAGATTGGGTAGACAGAAGAGAATATATCCTCCGAGAGACTTCAGACCAGCTTGAGAAATGGAGCAGAAGGAAGAACCACGAAGACATGTCAACTTTATTAGCAATAATATTAGTGAAATAGCCACCTAGGGGCAATCTGGAAGGAGGGAAGAAAAGCAGATAGAAGCACACAGCACCTAAGATTTTCAGAAGTTCTCTGTTAGCCCTAAAGCCTTTTGAATACTAGGGGAATACACGTCCTCAAGCCAGAGGACATTGATTTAAGAAAGATTGAGACCATTCATCAAAATGTAAGCTGTTGACTTTCTCAGCCCTGTGCCTTCTGCCAGCTTTCCCATTGCTGGGAGCAAATAGCTAACTCAGAAGAAATGGTTCTCTCCAAGCTTCAGACATATGTAACAGAAAAGAAGTGGTTCAGAACTTATGCACAGACTCTATAATTAAAATGGCAATAGTCCTGCTGAAAAAAATTAAGCAAAATCAAATACCTAATCTTTACCAGAATTACTCTAGAAAATGAGAAAGAATCAGACACCACAAGGAACAGAAAAGTTTCTCCGGAAAAAAAAAGGGGGGGGGGGCTCAAAGGATAAACCTTAGAGATAAAAGGAAAAGAAACTGATAATGTTGAAGAAGGAAGTTAAAAAGTGAGAATAGATCAGAAAAAGAAAAACGAAGAGAAAAATAAAACCACTGTGGAGTTGAGAGTCATATTTGAAATAACAACTGCAACATGAACAAAATTAAATAAACATGACTGAAAACATGGCCAAAGACAGAGGATAGGCTTGGCTAAATCACACATAAAAATAGAAAAAAAATATGTAAAATTATTTGCCGAAAGATAACATCAAAATAAAAAATAAATTTCAGAGCATGTTTCCCATTGACACTATCTTTCAATGAAAGAATATTTCAGAATGACCTATAAGTTTTACTATGATTGCATTGCCAGAGCTGAAGAACAAGACCCATGAGGATGGATGGGATTTTTCATGAAAGAAATGAGCATTTATGCTGGGAAACTTCACGTCCTGTATCAGTAAGTCAGAACTGGAGAAGATGATCTTAGAATAACATAAGACATTACTACTTCCCTTCTCCTATGTGGCTGCATGGACTTGGGTCAGAACCAGACTTCCATTGGAATGGACCTGCTACCGAACACACTTGCAGGGAAAGTTGAGATGACAGTGGGCTGCAAGGATCCGGAGGAGTCAGCCTTGGAGGACTCCCAAAGGTGAACTGAGGATGTTAAATCCAGTCACAGCTGGCTGTAGTCATGAGTCATTTTCTATATTCTCTTTTTTTATCTCTCTTTTATTTTCAATCTCAATTTCCATGGAAGTAATTTCCAGAGGTTCACAGTAGGCATGTACTAATTGTTAAGGGCCTGAACTGTGCCTTACCCACCCCCTAATATTGAAGTCCTAACCCGCAGGATCTAAGAATGTGTATTTGGAGATTGGCCATTAAAAAGGTATTAAGTCAAAATGAGGTCGTATGGGTGGTCTCTAATCCAATATGGCTGCTGTTCTTATAAGAAGAGGAGATTAGGGCACAGGGACGCCAGTTTCCAGAACGAAATTATTGTTGTTTAAGTCACCAGTCTATGATATTTTGTTATGACAACCCTAGCAAACTGATACAATAACCAAAAAATGAGCTGTGATAGTCATAGAAATAGTAGCAGAAACATTTACTACATTCCAAATAATGTTCTAAGCACTTCCATCTATGCACTCACTTAATCTTTACCACAACTCTAAGAGAAGGATTAACGCTTGCAAAATGCCTGGAAAAATGTCTGCATGAAATGAGTGTTCAGTAAACGCTACCGATTAATGTTTTCTATGTTTTAGAGGTGCAGATACAAAGGCTCAGAAAGGTTGGACAATTTCTGTACGTTTTCCTAAGTGGACATGTTAGCACTCGGAGCCGCTCCTCCAGGGCCAGTTTGAGATAACACAGTGATCAGCAGGGCAGCGATCCCCAGCTGTGCTCAGCAGGACAGAAGTCCCACAGCGGGCCTCGGCAGTGGGCACTGCAAGGGGATAAGATGATGGTGGACCCACACAGAAGACTGCAAGGGGTCACTCCATGTTAGTGAAGGATGGGGTGCGGGGGCACTGAAGGTGTATACACATGAAACCCATCCACACAAACAGGTACCATTTCTCCTTTGAGCCCAAAGTTCTGAATAACCTATTTACCTTCTTTACCATCTTAATAAACAGATGGGTCACTTCATTCCACATTTAACCCCATAGCAGTATTGGCCCAGAATCCATGACCTGGTAACCCTCTTCAGCTATCTGGTAACACCCTTTAAGCTAGCCTTCCAGGGAGAGAGAAAGAAGAAGGATTCCAAACTGCCATTGTTTTTTTGTTTGTTTGTGTTGTCGTTGTTTTAATATCAATCAAGAGCACAGCCATCTGCTGAAGTCCAGGGGAGCCCAGCCTTGCTTTCAACGGAACGACCTTCTTTGGCTTGTCTGAGTTTCCCAGGCTATTAGCTTCAGGAGCTGTCATACCGTCTGGCATTTCTTTTACTATCTCAGAAATGCATATTACATAGAACAGGCCAGCCCATCGCTCTTCTCTAATACTGGAGTACTCATAACGTGGGAAAATACAGGAACAGAAAGAGACCGAACTAAGGAGACAATGTGTGTCTAACACGTCACGGCCCAACACCACAGTCAGCCAATTCCTTTCTGGGCTGCGTGCAGCATCTGAATCCACACACTCTGACGAGAAGATAGGAAGTAGAAGCCCAAGCATGTGTGGGGCGGGGAGTGTTTCCTAATTCCAGGAGCATCTTCATGGCCCCTGTGAGCCACCACCTGTTTCTAGCAGATGCCACCATCATTAATCCATCAACACTTGCCAGCTTATTCCTTATACACTCAGCACTCCCAGCAGGAAAACAATATGGCTTCTCCTATGACTACTTTTCTTGCTGCCTGATGCAACTGTCATTTTGAATTTTTCCTTGAACCACCAATCTATCTTCCTCCCCTCACTCTTTGGATCTTTAGTTATCTATGACTCACTAGCAGGGCACAGTGCCTGAGCAGGAGAGATGGCGTAGAGTGGGACAGTGTGGATACTGGTGGGGGACCCAGACTGCTCCCTCAGGCCATTGAGTATCTATTTTATTTTCAGGAATAAATATGGATCTGTGTGTGCATGCGTGTGTGCATGTATGTGAAGGAGAAATTGTTTGGAGAAAGACACAGGAATGCAGAGTACTGCTTGTTCCCTAATAGATGGAGGATATGCAGAAAGAATCTGAAGGGGCCATTTAGGCCTTCTGATGCTCAGAGATGTTCCTCTCCATGGACAGGTTTGCTCTTGAGTGTATGTGAGACTCTCCACTGGCTGCTGGAGGAATCACCTGGTTTAGTCTGTGTGCAGAGTGCTGGGGCAGAGAAGAGGACGACTTTCTAGAGTCAGTCTACCGTATCAGTTTGCGAGTACGGGTGGTCATACAGGCTCCTTTCTACTCCGCCAGCTGTGATGCCCCGAGCATCCAGGCTGGATGTGATTATCTGTGTCGTCTTGGCTGTTGAGGATGGATTGTGTGTATGCTTATTTTACTTGGGGTGTGTGTATATTTGCATGTGTGTGCAGTTATGGCCTCAAGTTCATCCTTAAGCTCATGATACTTTATCTGTCCAGACACCACAATGCCCGTCCCACCAGTGAAAAGACTGGGTTGAGCTAGTTCACACATTTTTGTGTGTATTCCGAAAATACCTGTTGAGTACCTAAAATGTGCACCACTTGGATTACAGGCATTTCTGAAACAATGGGTCCTGCATTGCCTTAGGCTCCTGGTTAGGGGAAGAAGGGGTGGTGGGGAGATTTTGTTTTTGAACAGTAAGATTTATTTAATGCTTTCTACATGCTATGCACTTGAAAAACATACTGGGCATGCAATAACTTATTTAAAACTCACTACGACCCTGGGAGAAGACCACTGCTATTTCAACTCCTATTTTACAAATGAGTAAACCGAAGTGCAGAGAAGCCGCATAGCTAGTAAAGCTCAAATGTGAAGCAAAGCAGTCTTGCTCTAAAGTGCTTCCAGTTAGAAGCTGGTGCTTCCCGGCCTTGAACTTGGCATGCACATTAAATGTGATGCATGTTTGTAAGGCACACAGCGGGAAATAGAGTTTACTCTTGGTTAGAGGCAATTGTCCTGGGACTTCAGCTCGCCTGGACCCTGTCAAGTGGCCTTGATGGTTAAACGATTCAATGGCTCTGCTTACCTGTAACTCATTTTGGATACATCAATTAGAAAATGGCACAAAACTCTACTTCTTCTCTAAGAAGAATCACATATTGCTTCCCCCGAGTCCACACCTAGCACTCTGCTCATCCACCCACTGTCCTTCCTGGTGCTTCTGCATGTAAAGATTCTTAGAAGGATGCTGTAGCAGACGTTTGAATAACCAAACCCCGCATCTCCAACATGTTATACTGTAGACCAGGAACACAGTGATCACTAAGCTGCAGATTCGGTGCTGGACCACACAGGATTCCTTCTCTCTCCCCATCATGTAGCCACAATATACAGCTTGGGTATTGACTCTAGAACTGCGTGGGGTGGGGGCAGATGTTTCTGATTAACCCAAGTCCTATCTGCTAATCACACCATCCTTTTTTTAATATTGATTGATGAACATACATGTGACCCAATTCTGGCCAATGGGTCACCAGAAGTTGCTAGAAATTGTAACATTTCCCCTTACTTTTAAAAGAGAACAACAGGAAAAGGGTTGCTTTTCCTGACTCCTACTAGATATAAACAAAGAGTAGCTGGTGGTCCTATGCAGCCAAGTCATGAACTCTAGGGACCCGTCTTACCCCCAAGCTCACACTTTGGATGGCAGAGTGGAGACACGGATAGAAGCAGGGTCACTCGTGTCTTTGTGACCTAGGGAATCAACCCACCACCTAGTTCTGGATTTAAAGTTATCTGAGATGATATACACCTCTGTGGCTAAATCAGAGTCCAGTTTTCAACTCTTGCCACCAGAAGCACCTGGACTATTCTATTCTGCCTCTAGAAGTCCCTGTGTGCATCTCGCTGGGTCTCCTGTAGTTCATAAAGCAAGGGGTCTTCACCTTTTTACGTCAGAGATCCCTAGATCCCTACGCCCAGAGATAATGGTTTATTTTTTGGATTCTTTCCACAAGCAATATTTTTACTACATTAGATAGAATACAAAGAATCACAAGTGAAACCAATTACTGAATTCTAGTTATCAAAACACTAAACATAACAAACCCTGACATGGTAATATATGTGTGTCTTTACTAATACATTACGTAACACAACCTCCTGGTAGAGTTAATAACGCCTATAATATAATAGTGGTGGTATTGTACACTTTCAATTTGAAATGACTATAATGTAATGAGAAGATCTGTGATTTTCATTAGTGACCTAGCCACAGCTTCTTCTATGCTGTTGTGGTTTGTGGTCTGTGGAGTTTCTTGGACCTCAGCTTAAGGCCCTTGAGCTAAGGAGAAGGTAAGGATGTTCAAGTCCACAGACTCCCAAGGGCCTGGAGCCAACTTCTGCTCCAGAAGTCCTTTGCCTTTAATCCTCCTGTAAGGCAGCTCCAGGGCCGTCTCTTACCTCACCTGCTTTTATTGTGTTTCCCCTGAATCTTCCTGCAAATAAACATTCTCTCCCTTATCCCTGGGGCCCACCATGATTTTTTTTTTTTTACTATGTTCTCTTGAAGTCGCAGAAATCATTCTCTCTCTCTCTCTCTATCACACACACACACATGCATACACACACACACACACACACACACACAGAGAGAGAGAGAGAGAGAGAGAGAGAGAGAGATGCATTATCTGTTCTCCATTGTACCCAGGCTCTCTTCTTCCTGGCCCTCTGTTCTGGGCCAATGAGTTTATACCTGGAGAAGCAACCGTTGAGACCCTCGAGCTGGAAGCCTTGGAGCCCTGCTCCTGCTTGTTTGGAAACACTTTGAGGAGGGAGGACATATATTCTCCCCTTTGGAGTTCCTTCCTTTAATATGCGGATCATGGACTCAAACATAAGTAGCAGTTATGTTTGCCTAAAAGTCAGGAGCTGTGTGTTCCCCCACATCCCTTCTCTGACTTCCCACTCCCCAACTTTTCCCAGCTGGTTTCCAGCCTCTCCAGAACAGGCCAGTAGAGGGCTTTTCAACCTGAAATCCAAGCCAGATCAAAACAAAACCTGCAGAGATTACTGAAGGGAGTAAAGAAGGCTATTAGCCAGCAAGATGTGTGTGGAGTGGGATAAAGGGTGGCTTTTGTTTGCTTCTCAACCTTTTTCTTGTGTTTTTAAATGCAACACCATGCAGACACATTGCTTTTATAATATGAAAAAAAATGTCTTAAAGCAAAATATATGAGACCCCCCCCAAAACTATGTAACTCAAATAGGAGGGATGGGCATCCCTAAAACCCAGGAAAAATCCCTTTAACTTCTTTCTTGAGGGTCACTTCGCATGGATAATGAGGCCTTCCCAGTTTACCAAGTACTATCACAGCAATTGCCTCATTTGGCACTCAATAAATAATTCAATGAGATTCACAGGCCTGGTGGTTTTATTTCATTCCCATTTTACAGATAGGAAACCTAGAATCAGAGGAGTTTAAATGACTTAATTTCTGTCAAAGATTACAATCCAGAGTGCAGAGGACAAAACAGGGTGTCACAGGTGCACAGATGAAGCACAGGAGAGGACACGGAGAGAGGCTCTGGGTACACTGGAGAGTGGGGAGGGCAGGAAAGGGAGGTAGCAACATTCCTTTCCTCCTGGATATTCTTTGATGCACTGTCCCTCCTGCCAATTCTTCCCACAACTGCACTATCTCCATTAGCTGTTGTTCCATTTTTCCTTTTTAAATGTTTTAATTGAAATATATTGACATATGACATTGTGTAAATTTAGGGTATAGAACGCATTGATTTGATACATTTATATATTCTAATATGATTGCCTTTTGGGGGGGCTGAGGAGGAGGATGGGAGAGATGTTGTTTGCAGCTATTCTCCCATGTGCAGCTAAGGAATTAAAGGTCCAGAGAAGTTAAGTCACTTGCCCACACTTAGAAGCTAGCAAGAGTTGGAGATGGTATTCGAACAGGGGTATGCCTGGCGCTAAACCTTCCTCTCTAAACCATTTCACCCACTGCCTTCCTACAAAAGTGGTCACAGGGAAGGCCTTGATTCCTTACAACCTGCGTTGTATGGGACATCCCCGCTGGACCATAGGAGCCTCAGGACAGCAGATGTAGTCTCACTACCCTCAGACCTTCAGTGCCAGTAAAGAATCTGGATCAGAGCAGCCATTTAACATGTGGAAGAGCCAAAAGAAAAGGGAATTGTGGCCCTAGAGAGGCTGGTCGACCACCCCAGCAGCTGAATCTTTTCGTCTGGGTCCACAGCATGGAGGCACGGGGTAGCACATCCCCGCCCCAGCTTTTTGCATGTTCAACTTTGCCACTTTCAATCAGGCATTTGTTGTCCAAGAAACCTAGGTACGATGCCCCAGACACAGCATTTGCAGAGATTGGCAGGGCAGGATGGGGAGTTTGGTGTGGGGCCTGCTGTAATGAATCCCACCTTTGCCTCTCCCCATCACTGCCAGCCCCCCGCAGGGTGCAGGAGCTGAAGACTGCCTTAGCAAAACCAAAAGGTTAAAATCTGTGTTTCAGCAATGGGCTTTGTGCAAAGTGGCTGCTAGTCTGTGGATTACGCTGTTCCCTGACCTTTCTGAGATGGAGCATTCTTCACAGCTGTCATTGCGTCAGGCGCACAAGCCCAGAAATATCATTAGGGGAGACGTCTTGGCTGGGAGTCTGTGCCAAGCCTGAGGGAAGGGGTCTGTACTGAGGAAGCACGACCAGAAATTCAATAAATGGAGCTCCAGCCAAACATGGATGCTGATCCAGAGATGAGCAGATGAAGCTAGGAGGCAGGANNGCTTACCTACCCTCTGGTCTCACTGCTTTGCTCTGCAATCATCCATTTCCATGTCTGTCGCCCTCACTAGTCTGTAAATTCCCCCAAGGTCAAGAGCCTGTCATATTTCCCTATCCCCCAGTACAGTGCCTGATACACAGCAGAAGTTCTATAAACTTTTTAGAAATGAGAGGATCAGATGGAAAAGGCTTACAAATCAACTCATCTTAGTTCCATACCTCCCTGAGGCAGAGCCTGAGAAAATGACTTGGGTACAGACTATTGATTTGGGAGGTATATTTGTCTCAGTTGTCCAAGAAACTGAACCAACAGGAGATGAGGTAGATGAATAGATGATAGATGATTGATAGATACATAGATACATAGATTGGGATTTACTATAAGAGAATGGCTTGGCTCATGTAATTATGGAGGCTGAAAAATCCAAGATCTGCAGTCAGCATATTGGAGAACCAGCAGAGCTGGTGGTGTAAGTTCCAGTCAGAATCCAAGTCCAAAGGCAGGGGAATACCAATGTACCTGCCCAAAGACAGTTCGGCAGAGAAAGAATTCACTTTTATTCAACCTTTCACTTGACAGATTTGATGAGGCCCAACCACATTGAAAAGGACAATCTGCTTTATTCAGTCTACTGCTTCAAATGTTAATCTCATTCAGAAACCCTCATAGACAT
The DNA here is from genome assembly GCF_017311325.1 of Ursus maritimus. NCBI lineage: Eukaryota > Metazoa > Chordata > Mammalia > Carnivora > Ursidae > Ursus > Ursus maritimus. Next base: position 71,960,035 of record NW_024426996.1, read on the forward strand.
ATCCAGAAATAATATTTAACCAGATATCTGGTCAACCTGCGGACCAGTCAAGCTGACACATAAAATTAACCATCACAAAGGGGATTTCAATGAAGTAGAGACAGAGAGAGAGAAGTGAGCCCATGGAAGAATAAGTCAATAAAGGCTGGAGGATTGAGCTGGACACTAAGGTTCACAGCTGGAGCTCAACCCCACAGGAACCATCTGAGGAATCTTGTGGAATGTGCCTCAGAATTGTTTCTCTGAAGCACAAGAAGCTGGAACACTTATTCTTCCACTTCTGTCCACTACAGATGTGAGCGATGATTACTTCCATACTCCCAGGCTGCACCTGTTTCTGGGATAAGAAGCCCTACAAACCGCAGAGGGAACTGTATGGCCAAAAAAGACAGAGACTGGTGCAGCAGGGACACTTAGGATGCCCATGAGAGCTTAAATTATATGGGCCAATGGGATGGTTGGGGGCACAGAATGTGTCTGATGCACTTCTCATCTCATTTTGCAGTGTTCTGGACTCGTGAACCATTACAGCTGATACAGTGCTTCACAATATGCAAAGTACTTTCTCATTCATTGCCTCACTTGATCTCCTTGACACCCTTAGGCATTAGGTAAGGGCAGGATCTCCTCCTGACTCCCAGAGAAGATGTGCTCCTCAGAGGGCCTAGGTGCTTGCTCAGGCTTATCCAGGTGAATGATGAATTGGGCCAGAACTCCAATCTCTGTTCTCCAACCAGTTCTTCCTCCACTTCACCAGCACTGAAGTCTTTTTGTCTCTTCTCCTCAGGCTTCAAATTCTTGGAATGAGAAAAATTAACCACTGAAGGAACCTCAGAATTAAAGTAGCCCCAGTTTAGATTTGTAGGAAATTGGCTAGAAAATTTACATGTTGCAGGTGGACAAAGAAAAGCCCTGGACTGGGAATAGAATGCATGTTGCCCTGCTTTTTTTTTTTTTTTTTTTAATATGATGTTATCAACTGGGCAGCAAACCTACTGATCAATGTGGCAGCATTAGTCTGCTGAAAGATTGTTGGCTTTGAAATCAGTGGGACCTGATGCCATTTTGGTTTCACCAGGGTAGTATGATCTTGGGTACATGACCTGGATTTTCTGAGATTTGATTTACTTATATCTTAAGAAAGCCTAATATTTACCTTGAAGCATGAGTTAAGAGATTAGGGAAAATATATGTGCAGTTACTACATCATTGCCTTGTTCACAGAGCACACAAATGACTGCTGTTGTTATGGTTGCGTACGTTATTTTATGAGAATTATGTCCAATAAGCTGACTTTCTTATCTAACTCTTTTGACACGTTTGCTCATTAATCAACAGGTTAACCCACTTAATATCTGTTTATAGCATAAAGGTAAAATTTATCCACATCTCATCTGTGTTAGGAGAATTTAGGTGTAAATATTTGGTTTCTTTTCCATATTTCAATGGATGATATCCAGAAGTCTATACTTGCCATTCTAACTAATAAAGGCATGAACATTGACATCTTTTGTACACACTCAAAAAAGAAAAAAAAAATATTAGACTGGATGATTGGTAATAACCCTTTCATCCTATTTAATTTAGTTAACATTTTTCTTCTAAACACATGGATATAAACACATGATTAATAAGTCTAAGAAGAGTCCTAGTAGTTTTAAATCCCTTGCAATACCCAATAAAAGAAACATGCCATCTGGGCTAGAGGTCATTTAGGAATCACATCAAGCTCACTTAAGGCCACAGGAATGGTTGTTATCACCTGCACCTCCATCTCATGACTTACTAATCAGTAGATGTTGAAAGCTAGTGCCACAAGTTAGACAATGAAGGAATGCAGAGTTAGAGAATATTAGTTATAACCCCTTTTTTGCTTGTGATTTAGAATCTTTATCTCTCCTGCTATGAAATGGATATAAATTCATGGGGGACAGGAGCATGGCAATCTGTGCAAAATCCTCTGAGTCCTTCACAAGCCCCTACCCTTCTCAAAGGATCACCAGGGAACTTAGGGGATTATCTTCTCATTTTGGGTTACTGTGAAAAATAAATTCATGTTTAGTCTTGTGTTCTCCAGGAGACATCAGTAGTTCTGCTTGCTTGAATTTATTTGGCTGGATGACTAAAATAATGCCCTTTCCATCCATTTTTAATATACTTCCATAAGGAATGACTCAGCTTCCAGACAGAATGATATGAATAATTTTGAAGGCCTTGAATTCCTTCAAAGTCCTGGAAGCCTCAAATCCTACATCACCAAGAGTAGCAACAGCTGCAGAGAATGAAGAGAACAGGAGAATGAATACACAAAAGTTGAACAGAAGGAAAGTGTACATGAACATGGCAGGACTGTGAACTCATCACATTGGAGACCTCACCTTACGTATCTCTGTACTGCGGGACCAGCCCAAGTGCTTTCAGAAAATTACTAAGTCCCTAAAATTACTTGAACTTTTCCATCTCCAAATGAACAGAGTTGGATATCTGAGAATCTGAATGCCACTTCTACCACAGACTAGACGAATGAGCTTAAATAAGTCTAGTTAGCTCTTTAGATCTTAGTTTCTTCACCTGTAAATGACGAGTTAGAGAGAAAAATGAAGATCTACCCTCAATAGAATGTCTGGCTACTCAGATCATTGTTGGAGGAACTAGAATATGTCTTCACAGAATCTCTACTCATTTCCCCAGTCTGTGCTCTTTCTGGGACCTACTTGCCCAATGTTCTTCTGATGTCCCATGTTGGATGACTCACAGGGAAAAACAACAACAACAACAACAACAACAAAAACCAGTGCTCGGTCACATACCAGTTGGTGATAAAAGCATTGGCCCCAGTATCTAGCAGACCTGGAATGGAGTCTAGCTCCATGAGAAACTACTCTTATGACCTTGAGCAAATGCTGCAACCACTACACTTCAGATTTATCATCCATCAGAAGAGCATGAGGATTATTTGAGGATTAAATGAGAAACTACATTCCAAGCACTTAGCACAAGGACTATACTAGCAGGTGCTCAATATATATGTTGGATATTATTATTGGCATGCATAATTTTAGGCCAGGAAAGCTAAGAACTCCAGGAAACCATACATCTATATTTATACAAAAAAAGTAAATATTTGTAAGGATGAAATAGCAACAATTTAATTTGTTGATCAAATATAAATGAAAATAAATAACATTGAACTTAGCAAAGACTAAAGATGGAAAGATGTTGACTACAAATGAAACTTGGGGAAGGGTATGACTCTCACTTAAGGGAAAATCAAGTTTTGGGGGTGCTATTACAATGATTTGGTAACAGTTCTCCGCACTGCAGGGTTATATCCTTCAATCCAGGTTCCACAGAGCACATAAAATAGTCTTCCCAGAATTCAACTTGACCATATTATTCTCCTACTTAAATCCTTCATCTCATTCCCTTTCCCCTAGGATGAAGTTCAAGTTCTTCAACATGATGAATAAAATACCCTCAACCTGTCTATCTCTGCCGCCTTTCCTATTGCTACTCTTCCTCTCCTATTCCACATCCTAGTTTTATACACCCTTTTTTCATAACCTCGAACAGAAAACATTTCTTGCTTATGGTCTTATAACCTGTTGTTTCTTCTACCTGGAAGAATATGTCTCCGTCTTGACTGTTCCTCATGCCAAGCTCCCTTTCCTCTTTCACCTATATGCCATAATTATCTTTCAGGTTTTAATTCAAATAGTTTGGTCCCCTTCTTCAAAACTTTGTGTTTCCCCATCTAAATAGTCAATAAGCATTTTTGATATTAAAAGCATCCCTTATTATTGCAATTTAATCTGTTCCTAAAACTGTTGTATAAGAAATTTTGAGACAGCTGCAGTCCACATTTTACCTTCTTCAAATTGGGAGAAGAATCATGTCTTCCCAGCTCATGGCAGATGTTGTTGACGTCCGGCCCATCTCTTACTATCACAGGTATAGTGTGCATTGATACTGTATGTACCAGATAAAATTACATTTTCCTCCTCCATTGCAACCAATGCATACTCAAATGAAAAACAAGCCACACAACATGTTAAATGCATGATTAACAAAACAGCACTTAGCAAAATAAAAGCAATAAACAACGCAAAAAAAAAAGTTACCTAGCCATTGAAGAATTGCCTACGTAAGCTTTGGTGATAAATGAAGGTAGATGGAGGCTGTAGTCACTGTGGCTGTTAGATGATAGTGAAGAGGAGGGGATGGAGCTGGTGAAAGACTGAGCAAAACAGGAAATGCCTCAGGTTTGCACATATCCAAATGTGAGGAACTGGTGGACAGCCTTTTTTTTCCCTTGGAGTTTGTAATTCATGAAGTAGATAGATACCTGTAAATTAACATCCAAAGTCATAGAACCAGCAAGGAGAATAATAAGGAAATCTAAATGAAAGCTTTTATTTTTGTTCCTTTTGCTTATACTTATGCAGCTAATAAATTGGACTTATACTTGCAATGTTTACCGTGGTACTGCTGCCTATGTGCTAATGGTGCTTATTTACAACAATCATTGTGTCTGAATATTCTAATTTCTTTCAAAGCTTTGGTCTTGAGTATTCGTTGTGTTTTTCCTCTTCCAGCTTCTTGGAAAATATTTTCACTTAATAATATTGGGAAAAATAGTAGCAGTAATTCACATCATGTTTAAATACCATGAACATTAAATTATATCCTTTTAAAGTACTTTTTTTTTTTTTTTTGGAGAGAAACAGCTCAGGGTGAGTAGAGAGGGGAGGACCCTAGGAAGAGGGAGGAAGAGAATCTTATGCAGGTCCCACACTCTGTGCAGAGCCTGACTCAGGGCTTGATCTCATAACCCTGAGATCATGACCTGAGCTGAAGTCAAGAGTTGGATGCTTAACCGACGGAGTCACCCAGGTGCCCCTAAATTATATCCTCTTAAGAGGACACTTGAGATATTACTGCAGTGTGATCCACATTCTATTGCCAGGATTTACATATGATTTACATATTACATCTTTCACCTATATGCCATAATTATCTTTCAGGTTTTAATTCAAATAGTTTGGTCCCCTTCTTCAAAACTTTGTGTTTCCCCATTAAATATTTTCACTGACACACACATACAGATTTTGCTGGCTGTTTTAGGCTAAATGGTGAAATTCACATTCTAAATCTGCAAGTTCTCCTAGCAAATATTTGGATAGTCAGAGTATAAGAATTTAGTTAGGGATAACTTTACATTTCATTATCTGTTTAATTTTCAATCTATTCTATTGGGTTCTACCTTATTCTCCATGACGTTTAAGACTTTGCTTCCCTAGTGGTACCATCTATGCTACTAACAACTCAGGACCACATGTGGTGCTTTTTACACTCTCTCTTGTATCATCAAAGCTAGAAGACGAGACTACACTTCCCGCACTTTCTTGCCAGCCTGGTCCTGGTTTTGGCACTACTAAAAGACGAGGCTCTGTTATTAAAGCTAAGAGGGAGGCACAGGTTGCTCTGTGTGGGGAAAAGCAGCCACAGCAGACACTGCGGTCTTATAAGTGCTGGTTTCTGCACCAACAGTAGTGATTGTGTGGGAGAAGATCAGAAGACTGTGAGCATTTGCAGTGGGTACGCAGCTGTGTGGCTTCTTGTAGCAGCAACAAATTACTGTCTGCACCCAGCTACAGTGAGAGCAGCTTCCCGCAGTTCATGAGTTCTGGGGACGAATATCACCACCACCACCCCCTTTTTTTTTTAAGCCTCCAGACCTTCCAAAATTGTAATCTAATTCTCCATATTGTTTCTCTTCCTCTAAATACCTACAGCCATTTCTGTTTTCCTGGCCAAAGTCTGACTCATACAATCATTTAACGCTGGGTCTCTGGGATCTTAGACATATAATGATTTTCAATTAGTAATTTAAAAATCAAAAAAATATATTGAAAAAATAAAAATCAATACAGCAAAGAAGGAATGTTCCAGAGTTAGTGAGCAATCTAGTTAAGACTTGAACTCAGGTCTTATACAGATCTCTTGCTCTTTCAAATATTCCACACTAATTTTCAAATAAGGAACATTAATGAGAATGCCTAGTCTCTTGGAAACTCTTTTTTGGACATCAAAAAGAATGACAGATAGTTTGGGGAAACCCTACAAAGGAAGTCCCAGACATAGACATGGGGTTGACTATGCAAATATTTACATTTGCCTATACATATTGAGTTGAATTGCAGTCATATTCATGTAAGTATTAATCTTTTTATTAAGTTTTATATTTTCCTTAATTCTACTAAACATCTAAATGTGTAAAATGATCATATATATATATATATATATATATATATATATATGGCATATGGTAAAAAAAAAAACTATATATATAGTGCTTCGTAAACCTGGAAAATAGCAGTCTTCTTTCAGGTTCTGTGATATATTTTAGTTAATCAGCAATGAGCAATGGAATGTCATCCCAAGTGAGGCCAGGAAGTAGACTTTAGGGATGAAGGTTTGGGGAGAAAAAAAATTTAATTTAATCAAGTTAAATTGTTTGTAGAATGCAGCTGGGATGTAAAAAGACATATGTACATATATACAGAAGAAATATATTAAATTCCATTTCATTTTATACCATTGAACTCAATACCCATGTACTGGAAGATCCATTTTGGTGGTAATACACCCAAACTACACTGGGAGTAGGACTCCTGCTTATTCTCGGAGGAAGATGCTTCCAGGTGGAAAGAGAGAGGGAGAGAGAGAGAAGCAGTGATCCCATGAGGACATTTGTAGGCAAGCTTCAGTATCAGCTGTAAGAGTGATTAGAGCTTTTCTGTCTCCAGTCTGGACCTTGGATTCAATTCATCTCAACAAATGCACACACCATGAGCCCAGTGAATGATACAGGCAAGATCTGGACACCTCAAAGGTGTTTGATGTAATCATGTCAACTTACTGCTTATAGTCTCTGTTTGCTTTTATTTGGATTCGTTTCAGGCCCAGTGCCTGTCTCTCCACCTCTTCTTACATTTACATTTCTCCTTTTAAGCCTTCCATCTTGGGATCTGCTTCTGATCTCTTCAGCTACTAACTTTTGATTCCCACTTAAGACTGGTCGGGTTGACTTTGGTTTGAAGACCATGCTAGCAGACACTGCAGTTTCTAATGGTGAGCCCATTCTTGTCTGGCCTGCTTCATCTCACAATATTGAGAGAGGAGTAGAAGGCAGGGGTTTAGACAGGTGGTAGGAAAGATATTGTACAATGTACCACGATTGTGCAGGACCTTATGAATAATCGGCCAAGGAACATAATAGTATAAAATTTATGAAATTGTTCATTCTTTCTGCTTTGACTCTAAATATTTACAAAAGACTTTACCAAGAATTTGAGGGAATGCTATAATCTTTGTGGGGAAGGAACAATTGGTCTCTTGCCTTCTACTTGCTGGGCACTCCTCACCACCCCCCACCAACCCACCGCTGAACTCTGGCTCTCATAGATTAATAACGTCCTTCTCTGAGCCTGACAATTTCCAGCATGCACAATTATCCTCAATGGAAAGAAAAGGCCTAGAGGCTTATGTGGAAAGGCTTAAGTTCTCAACTCTCCCGTTATAAGTGGCAACAATTCTACTTCACATTGCATGTGAACAGAGATAATGTAAGAGACTACCCCACAAAATATTCAAAGTTTAATTACTTGACAAAGAGAACATTCCTTTTTTTTCAATTCAGCTGCAGAAAAATTTCAGAAATGTTGTCTTACTAAGTCACTTCTTAAATAACTTAAATTTAACTTAAGAATGTAGACTCTTAGCCCAAACTCAATAAAAATTGGTGCCTTAGGGGATGGAATGGGGGGCTATAGGAGAGAAGGAAATTTATGGGGTGAAAGAAAAGCAGCTACATAAAATAAAAATCTGTATATGCTGTTTGAGTCTTTACCACAAACATTTATTAACGGATGGGTCATTTCATGAGATAAATGGTTTGACCCAGAATAACTAGGAAAATAAAACCTATTATTGAGGACATGCATGTGTGCAAATAATCAACAAAAATATATTGAGTACCTATAACACAGCATGAGCTCTGCTAGTGAAAGACTATTACCCATAGACTAGCCAACGTGATCTTTATAGGATCCAACCTAGCCATCTTTTTAACTTTATCTCCTACCTTTGGCTCTCTTGCCAGGCTGGATTTTTGACTCAGTTCTATCTCCTTAGACAAGCGAGTCAGACAAAACCTTATGCAGCAAAGCTTCATTTGAATGTGCTCTCCCAGGGAAGCAAGAGTGAGAAAAACATGGGCCTTGAAGTGGAGAAGAAGAAAGAACAACTCAAAATGGCTTATGACCAAGCTGGCCGCAAAGCCACACCATGCTAAGGCCTGATGTATTATTTGGGGTTCTCCAGAGAAACAGAACCAATAGGTACAGGAAGAGATTTTTATAAGATGTTGGCTCACAGCGCTTTAGAGGATGAGAGGTCCCACCAGCTGCCATCTGTAAGCTGAAGATCCTGGAAGGTCAGTGGCACAGGCCTGAGAGCCAGAGAGATGATGATTTAGATCCCAGTCCCAGGCTGAAGGCTTGGAAACCAGGAGTGCTCAGGGCAAGAGAAGATTGATATCCTAGCTCAAGCAGACAGGCAGAGAGCAGATTCAACCTCAGCAGATTGGGGGATGCCCACCCACACGGGGAGGGCAATCTGCTTTATTTAGTCCTTCAAAGGCTAATCTCTTGGGGAAACGCAGAGCTAACATTAAACCAGATATCTCAGCATCCTGTGGCCCAGTCAAGTGGACACTTAAAATTAACCATTGCACTCAGGGACAAGGGAGACTGAACAGATCTGGGGAAACTTACAGCCTGAGTCCAGTATATCTGCTTTCTGTTCTTGGCACAGGCCTAGCCCTTTCTCAGCTCAGGATTTCTACACTGGATCCTACACATAGGACACTGGTTGTGTCCTCTTGTGGGAAAATTATTCCCCCAGATCTTCTCATCCTTGGGTCTTAGCTAAAATGCCACTTCCTCAGACAGGCACTCCCTGACCACTGTGTCTACATTAGCAACCTCTTTCTAGGCCTTTCTGTATCCCGTGCCATTGTTTATTATTTTATTTCACTTTCATAAAATTTATCACTACCACAATCACAAATTATTTTATTTGTTAAATAGTTTACATAATTATTATTTATCTCCCTCCCCCTCCAATTATAAGTTCCATAAGGTAGAGAATTTATCTGTCTTGTCCACTGTCATATTCCCAATAAAATAAAATTTAGATAGACTATGAGCTCAGTATTTATTTATTATATGGAGGATAAATGGAGGAAACAGGGAATAAAAAGGACAGTCTCCACTGAGAATGAATTTCAGATGTTGTAGGGGGGAGACAGGTAACCATCGATATCGAAATATTGTGAGAAATGCTTGGTTTGAAATTAATTCAGGGTGACAAAGATCACAGCAGAGGCACCATTTCAGACCGAGTGGAGGGGACCCACTGCATGACACCCAGAGACAGTTAGCCGATCAGCTGTGTCCAAGGATCTTGCAGTCACTCCTTCAAAACCAGGGTAAAGATTAAGATTCCAAACTCAGCCTGAGCTTGAATCCTGCTTTTCTATCACTAGCTCTGTGACTCCAGATTAAATCCATAAACATTCTTTGCCTCAGTCTCCTCATCAATGAATGGGCATGATATTATCAGTCCCCCTAAGCTTAAATTGAAGCATAAGTGAGAACATCCATACACACTGCTTAGTTCAATACCTGGCCCACCTGTAAATGTTCAATGCATGTTAATGACAGAATTAGGACTAATGATTATTAATTTTTGGATTTTCTAATAAATATCAGGCATTGAAATACCGTGGATGTATATTGATGAGCAAAACCGACCAAGTCCCTTCTTCATAGAGCTGTCACCAACAGGTAATAAACAAGCAAACAGATCCTTTAAAAGTCCTTAAAAAATGTGAGTTGCCATGAAGCAAAGAAACAGCGATGAAGAATACCCAGGGGAACAGTCACCTAAGTCTTACTGAGAGGATGGCATTTAAGTTGAGATCTGAAGGATGCAGGAGCCAGTCACACAAAGAGGCAGGGCAGAACAATCTAAGACAAAGCCTGTTTTGAAGGTGGAGGGGGGAGCTGGGTCTGAGGCTCTGAAAGAACGATAAATGTCTGGAAGGCAGAGATAACAGTGGGGAGGTCTGAGATTAGATGGGAGAGGTGAGCATAGACAGATCCCGCTGGGCCTGGAAGGGCAAATGTAAAGGGTCTGGATTCACTTGAAAGCGTAATGGAAGTTCATTAGATGGCTGTAAGCAGGTGAATAGCAAGACCTAGTCACATCTTTAAAATACCCCTGTGGCCCCTGCGTGGAGAATGGATTAGAGATGGCCAAAAGTGGAAACAGGGAAGCCAGTTAATGGGCATGAAGCCAGCCCCAGATCTGGAGGTTGACATCTCAAGACATTTGTCATCCACATGGTTTCTTTGGAACCTTTCCTGGGGCTCCTTCCTGCAGTTCATGTAAGGAGCAAGTGTTAGATGACTATACTCCAGAACCCTTGGGAGGGTCCATAGAGCAGACCTAAGTGAGTCTTCTTTGGGAGATTCACAGACACTGATTTTTGTGACCTTCCTGAATTTAATCATGAGTTGCTAAGTCTTAATGCTCTATAGTCATGGTGGTGAACTGCTCTGGTGGTCAAAGTGATTAATCTGTTTAATTATCAGGTGACTCTTGTTAGATTTTATTGCAACCCTCTGTGTCATCCCCTCCCATAAAACTTCACCCGAGTCCAATGACAGAGAGGACCTGGTTAAAAACCAGAGCTATTCATCAAATTGTAGTACTTCTTCAAGGAGAAGCTAATGGCTTAGTGTCAAGACTCTCAAATATCAGTTGAAATAAAGTGAAAGCACATTATATCCTATGATCTTATAAATTATATATATTGCAAAATATTTTTTAAATACCTGTCAATTGACAAAGCATTTTAATTGTTAAAACATCATTATCCAGAGATTAAGTTAAGATAAAATCATTGTCATTGTCATCATCTCAGAGCAGCAGAAGTAATAGTTAACACACACTGAGTTTCTATCATGTGCTCTAGACTGTGCTGAGCATTCTGCCTATTGATCTCATTTAATTCTTAAAACAATGCTATTAAGTAGACCCTGTTATCCCTCATTTTATTTTATAAGTGAGGAGAATAAGGTTCAGCAAAGTCATAAAATTTCCAGTGTTGCCTAGCTAGGATTTGAAGTGGATGCTCAAATTCAGGTAGTTATGACGCCAAAGGCCATCATCAACCACTATCCAATTGATTTCACCGCACTTCATTCCAACTGCATAAGACAGAATCAAAACGGGGCAGGTGTGTGGTGTGGCACAGAAGATCTCAATTAAGAAAATGTCTCCAATGAAATTGCCTTTCTGATCTCCATTTTCCTCCATTGTATAGAAATGGGGGGTTGAATAAGAAGATCTTTAGTGTTCCAATTCTGAGTTGGACTGAATTTTTTCTTCTTTTTCTCCTCACCCCTAGAGGTTCCATCATCCACAACACTTTGAGAAAATGCATTGTTTTCTTTAACAGTTTAGCAGGAGCCAGTATGACAACCATAGTTCTTGACTGAAACACCAGAATAGCAAGGACATGTTTCCATCTACTCACATGTGTGGGGTGGCAGCAGGTCAGATATTAGTCTCTGGGTGTGGCTTCTGAGTAGCTTACTTGAAAACCTAGAAAAGAAGAAAAATTCTTCGCTGGGTCTATAGCTCACAATACTCTGAACAGCATCAAGTTATTTTGTGACTACTAAGTCTGGAACAGAAGACTTGTACAATTGGTCTTTAAGTTTCTTTTCTCAAAAAAAAAATGCTTCTTTGAAAGAATTGAAATCAGGATCAAGTAGAGACAACTGGACCCCATGTTCACTGCAAGGTATTAGTGGTAGATAATATCAATAAACCTAGAAGGCATTATGCTAAGTGACTAAGCCAGTCAGAAAAGGACAAGTACTTCATGATTCCATTTCTATGAAATAGCTAAAATAGTCAAACTTATAGAAGCAGAGAACAGAATAATGATTGCCGGGGGCTGTGGAGAAGAGGAAATGAGGCATTATTAATGTGTATGAAGTTTCAGATACACAAGGTGAATAAGTTCTAGAAATCTGTTATTCAACATGGTACTTACAGTTAACAATACAATATTGCATACTTTAAAATATGTTAAGAGGATAGATCTCATGGTAAGTGTTCTTACCACCCACATACATACAAAACACAAAAGAACACAAGGAAATTTCTGGAGGTGATGTATATGTTTAGAAACTTGATTGTGGTGATGGTTCATGGGTACATGTACATGTCCAAACTCATTCAGTTGTATATGTTAAATGTGTGCAACTTTCATATATCAACTATAACTCAATAAAACTGAAAAGTTAATGTGTGTGTGGGGGGGCGATAATTGCTTAGAAATAGACTCCTGCCAGAGAGCATCATTGTGAGCAGGGACTTCTTACCTAACTTCCTGTTTGTCTATTTTTGTTGGGCTGAGGTCCTGAGTAGGGCTGGAGAGAGCTTTTCAGATCTTCCCATCATTGAACACTTTGCCTTCACCTACTGACACTGTCCACGTGCATTCTGTTTTCAGGTTAGTTTCAACTCTTTTATGGTATGGCTAATTCCTTATGTTCTTCATTTGTCTAAGCAAGCCTTCTTTCTCCCTGGAAGACATCTCGCCTCTTCCATTCTCAACTATACCTTCTCCTGTGCATTCCTAAAAACTCAGGTTTCCCTCCTTAAAACATTGTCTTGAAGAGTCTCTCTCTGTTCTTACAAATCTCCTCTCCTCCTCTTCCTTGTTCACTTATTCAATACACATGCAGCAAACTAGCCTTTGTTCTAGGTGTAAGGGATTCAGAGAGATTGTTATGTTGAGAAACATAACACCAAATATTGGTGTGCTAATAAATGTTTAACAACCAGCACTTAAAACAAAACAAAAAAGCCCTGATTCATACAACTTGCAGATCTCAATGGTAAAATGCTTCCACCATGGCCAATTTCAAGCTACCAATTTACTTTCATTTAACGTGAAGTTGGGAAGAACTATGTACAATGGGCTGTTGTCAGAGCAGGCCCGCTACAGACCACCACTTCTAACTTGCATGTTCTGGCATCTCCCTTAAACCCAACTATATTTAAGACAATATTGATGATGTGTAGGTATGTGAAAATCATAGTCCCCTTCGGTCCACATGCCTCAGATAGCATATGAATTCTTCACATGTGCAGCTTCAACTCAGGAGTCTGGTTAACTCCCAGCCCCTCCTCACCTGGGCACTGGAGACACTAACCAGGAGTCTCAGGAAGGAACCACCTTGTCTGAAACCTTCTCTTCCTTCTTTAGACAGGGCCCAGGTCATGTCGTGATCGGAGTTCTTGGTGTCCCTGTCTACCACTCACAGATTTCTCTCTTTAAAGCATGCAGAGACTAATTTCTGTGCACAAACATAACTGAATATCTATCGTTGTGTTTGTATCTCTCATTGTTGTTATATAATCCTGTGCAAAATAGGGAGATTTAAGCCATAGGGAGCTCCTAATCTAATCTCTGCAAGTTCGCTATTCTGATGACAAGGGTGACACTGAAGTGTTTTCTTGTCCTGTACAGACCAATGTGATCATTCAAGCAGAAAACTACTGGGAAATTTCTACCTTTTTATATTGCAGGTAAAATACCTGTTTTCTGTTTTCCAAAGCACCTCAATATCCCAGCACCTGAGGTTATAAGGTATTTACCTATTAGCTTGATGAGAATTTTCATGTCAGCCATTATTTCTATGGTTTTTATAACATGATCTTCAGTTTTCCTGTATCCATGCTCTTCTATGTCATGAAGTTACTGTACATATTTAGTTGATTTGGAGAAACTTCATCCAAGAATGTTCCAGAATTCTCAGGGAGATCATTCTCTTCAACATGCTGATGGGTGCTTTTCACCTTCATAATAATAAATAGTTTGGGTCAGATGTAAGGAAAAAAAGTAAAACTCTTCACAGCCAGATTGAAAATCTGAGCTCACAATCCATCATTGTCCTTTCCATTTGCAGCTTTATCAGCTACACACACCTAATTTTCAGCCTTGCAGTGATTATCCTAGGAAGAAAACCTACTTAAGTCCCGGGAACACTTAACACTTACAGCAAGTTTCTCATACTTACAATTATATACTGTCTGTGCTCATACACCTATTTTGTCTGCTTTGTCACCATGGTGGAACAGAGATGATTATCTCTCTCGTATCCCCTAACTCAGTCCCAAACTAGCCTTACCTCTCCACAACTACCATCCAGACTTGAGATGGGTCTTCATCATTGTTGAATCAAGCTTAGTCTCCCTAACTCCAACCACATCCCCACTTCAGCCCATGAGCCTGCCAGCTGACAAAATGATCTTATGAGAGGCAAATCTGATCAGCTTCCTCCTCTGTTTACATTCCATTTACAGAATCCCCTCAATACCCAGGATAAAATGCAGACGTCCTAGCTGAGGTCTCAAAATGTCTGCCTCCCATCATGTGCGGCATTCCTAACCGCGCATGCGTCACTGTTCACAGACGGTCTCAGCCATGAGGCGGGGCGGGATGCGAAGGGAGCGCAGAAAGAGGACACAGAGAAGGGGAGAAGAGATAAGGGTGGGGTTTTAGAAAACAGGTGAGACGAGACGTGCAAAAATCCTTACATGTTTCACCAAGAGAAAGGAAAGGGGTGGCAGGGAATGGAGTGCCTGGGACTTAATGTATGCACATGAGGCTACCTGCGAATGTGTTCCTGCAGGTGAGAAAGGAGCAGTGCAGAGAGGGAGAGAGAAAATACGTGTGCGCAGTTGTGCATACTTGGTAAAAGTGGTGTGAAATCACTTTCATTGAACTGCAGAATGACAGAAGGGAGGGAGAAAAGTATTGTGCGTTTCTGTCAGAAGAAACTGGAAGGCTCTGTTAATCACTTTGGCCTATTAACTCTGGAGCTCTATTAACTTGGGACAGCTTCTTGGGTGTTTATTTTGTTTTTATTATTTTCTTTTTTTAATTTGTAAAAATTTGTCCCCAGAGAGATTGTAATGCGAGGGCAAGAGCAGCGCCAGAAGTGTGGAGCCTAAGTCATGAGGCTGGGAGGGAAGGTGTTGTGAAGCTTGCTGTTACACACGGAACGTTTATGCAGGCTCCGTTCCAAAATGAATACAGAAGAGAAATGGGATATCGTCGATTACGGCAGACCTGTTTATAAACTGCGAATTTCATTTCTAACATAACCCCATTTTGCAGATGGAAAATCTGAGTCGTAAAGAAGGCAAGTCAATTAGCAGCTAGCAGAATACTCCAGAACCGTGGGGTGAGTGCTGCGGTTTCCATATGCACAGGTGGACTGCCTGGGCTCAACGCATCTAATGGACAGACACAGTAAGGCTTCCCCGAACTGGGGAACAGACCTGAGTCTCCAGAGACAGGCAGCTCTGTGAAAAAGGAAAAGGGGCAAGGGAGTTCAAAATTCCAAAGGTGCAGGAGAGTCCCTTTTAGGGACTGTCTGAAGTGGGAGTGAGGGCCTGTCACTTTCAGAATAGGGTTGAGACTTTCTGCAAAGAAACTTCAGGAAAATTAACTTTGTTCATGCATCCCTCATGGCTGCCTCATCTCCCCTTTCCTTCCTTTTTATCCTCCATTTCCTTTACTTTCGCGCTTCTTTTTGGTTCACCTCATCGTTCTTTCTCTAGTTTCTTCTTTTATTCTTTTACAGCATGGTGGTATTTAAAAATAAGACTAAGTGTGATTTTTAGTCTTAGAAAGCCTTACTATTCCACAGGCCCCTTCTATTGAAACAGAGGTGATCATTGTTCAGGGAAAGCAGCAAACTATGGTGAGAAAGGGGGACTTATTTAGTGTTTTGCTTTTGAAAGTGAGCTCTTGAAATTCATTCAAGGACCAACACTGTGCAAACAAAGCTTTTTGCTTGAAAGAGTCAGACTCTTGTGAAAGACAATAGAATTTTCTAAAACTCAAAGGCTTTCTTTTAAACTTCAGGGACCACAGGCTGGCTACTGAAAAGCACAGAGTCTTACCATAGAATAGGACAGATGGAAGATTCGCTACAAGGCAAGTTCCCTTTGCACAGAAGAGCAACACCTCTTTTGGGCTTGGTGGGCATGTCTGCAGAGTCAGAGGGTCCACAGCTAGAGGGAAGATGCTGCCTGTTCCCTGAATTGGGCTCACTACCAATAAATTCTGGGCCTTGCCTAAGGGGTCTGGAAGCCTTGCTTTGAGAAAGACTCTGGAAGGACAGAGCTATCATGTCCTCTTCCTTTTCGAAATGCTCAGGCAAACACTTAACCGATCTCCTTTGCTCACATGGAGAAGCTTTGGGAAAGTTGGCATGGTGCAGTGGTTTGTTTGGACAGAAAGAAGGCTAAGGTTCCTCTTCCAGTTTCCCATGGCTCGTCTAACATGCATTCAAAGATCCAAGATTTCCTGCCCACCCCAAGGAAGGGATATGGAGATGAAAATGGTCTCACTGGGCTACTACTAAGGTGTCAACATGACTGCACTTCTTTCTTTAAGGTCAAATCTGTTTTCTTGGTATTTTCAGCTTCTGAGTCCTCCAATGTCCCTTGCTTAGTGGCCCTCTTCTTCCATCTTCAAAGCCAGCTCCACGGCCTTACTTTTATCTGTCTTCCAAGATCACACCTCCCACAGACTTTCCTTTGCTGTCACCTTCTTCCATTTTAAAGACCGTCCTGATTATATCAAGCCTACCCCAGTAATTCAGGAGAATCCCCTCCAACATCTCAAGGCCAACTAATTAGCAGCCCTGATTCCATGTGTGATCTGAAGTCCCGTTGCCATGTCAGGCAATATACTCACAGGTTCTGAGGATTAGGAGGTAGATATGTTTGCGGGACCATTGCTCTACCACAGGGGACTACAAGGCTAGAGGCTGTTACTAGGACACAAGATACCACTTATATCACCAGAGCCAGCAGGTACCCAAAAACAGGGATTCAGATAAGAGCTATGCATCCATGATGTCATATAAGCTTCCTACGCTGGGAGAAGGCAAAGGAGGAGGGAGGCAGAAAAAGTCATGAATAGACAGAATTAACCTGAAGAGAATCTATGATTTAAACTGGAAGATACAGATAACCTTAAAATGATTAGATTGCAATTTTTTGCTGACACAAGTGGAACCAGAGGGCTTATTACCAAGTTGCTTGAGTTACAGAAAATAGAGAAAATTACAGGCGTGCATATGAGAATAGCAGGCTATAAATTTCCATGCTACCACATTTTTTAAATTTTTGTATCTTTTTTTCTGCTGCCACTTCTTTTACTTGTTTTTTTCCCCTCCTCTCTCCTCAGTGTTTGTCTCTTCTGTTTCTCCAAACCCCTATAATTCTTGTCTTACTCTTTCACCATCTCCCCTTGTTATTCTCACCCTTTCTAATTGCATAACCTCTCTTTTCCCTCCTTTTTTTTTCTGTGTCCTTACATCTAACCTGGTTATAAGAAGAGAGAAGAGAGGTCACACCATGTCTTATTCATATTTTTGTCCCCAATACTTAGCACAGGGTCTGGAAGATAGCAGATGCCCAGTGACTATTTATTGAATAAATGAATAAATAAATTAAATCTTCAGCCATGCAGTAAGGAAGGGACACTGCAGGACATCAAAGAGCACTATTAGAATTCTGGAAATACAGAGAATAGCCAGGGTGCATTAAAAATAATGTTAATTATGTCCGCCTTTAATGATCCCAGTTTCTCCAGCTGTCAAGTGAATTATCACCTTTTAAACTTGCCATTTGGAAGAGGCTTTAAATTATAACCATAAGATGGCAAAAGAGCAGAGTAATTGGAATTAAATTTATATGGAGGAATTTTCCTTTTTTTACTGTTGTTTAAATAGGCTTATATAAATTGAAATAGCAAGAAACTTCCAAATGGATAAAGGTAACAAAATGAGATTGCCTCGCCCGGAACCAAGGGCTGGGGATGAACTGACCAGGAAAGAATTATCCTCAGAACCAGCAAGCCAGAGTGCTCTGAAATCATGGGATAAGCAGGTTTCCCCCTCTGAAAATAACCTGCTCTGAAAATAGCACACCATTCCCTGAAGGGTGGGCAATAGCTTCAAATTATAGGAGTGTCCAAATTATGGGATAAACGCATCCCAGTGATTGTGTTCCTGAAAATGTCACTTAAAAGATAGGTATTTTTGATTCCATGAAGTGTTTGCAGGAAAAACACTGTACAAATAAGACTCTAGACCCGGGAAAGCAGCAATATGGCACGAAAGGGGAAAGGGGAAACCCCCTGAGTGGGGTGGGGAGTCAGGACAGCAAGGGAAACCCCTCCTTGCAGTCAGGATAGTGCCTGTGTTACCTGGTCACAGGTGAGTCGGCCAGGCAAGAGGATAAAAGTGAGTTTTGTTTTGTTTTGTTTTGTTTTGTTTTGTTTTGTTTTTTCAGTTGACAGAGAGGACAGTATATCACATGCATTTTTTATTTCATTTTTTTCTACATCTTTCCAACACTGATAGCACTGTGTTCATTTTTTTTCAGGGAAGGAAACTAAAATTGATAAATTTTCAGTAACTTGACACATGTATACAGCTTAATGGTGGACCTGGGATTTGAACTGGAATCTGTATTACTAAGCCTGTGTACTTAGTCACTGTGTTACATGAGGAAATGCTGCCCTTCCTTGGTACAGTCATTTTTAAAATTTATTTGTTTGCTGCTACCTGTGAATATACAGATTATATATTGGCCCATGTAGAATTTGCATGTGTCCTCTGGAACCATAAATTAAAGCACAAATCATCCCAGTCACAAAAAGTGGTCAGAAAGTCAGGATCAGTCACAACTATGACCATCATTACAATTGCCTTCTCACAGCTAGAAAGCTGGTCATGGCGTATCAAATCCTGAAGTCTGGGGGCGCCTGGGTGGCACAGTGGTTAAGCGTCTGCCTTCGGCTCAGGGCGTGATCCCGGCGTTATGGGATCGAGCCCCACATCAGGCTCTTCCGCTATGAGCCTGCTTCTTCCTCTCCCACTCCCCCTGCTTGTGTTCCCTCTCTCACTGGCTGTCTCTATCTCTGTCGAATAAATAAATAAAATCTTAAAAAAAAAAATCCTGAAGTCTGGCCAATGCCTCTTGCAAATTTTTCTTGATAGCTACAAAGCAGGATATTGAAAACAAGGATACTGCAAGAGGGAGAAAAACATACCTCCAGAAAACAGCCTAGAGCAGTAGAAAAAATAGCCTCTAACTGACTTTTGCCTTCCAAATGTTGGATATGCACATGTGATTGGTAAAGCTCTAATTTGCATTGAGAATCCCAGCTGTAAGGGAATCTTGGAAATGTAGTTTTTACTTTTTCAGACTATGGTATTTAAAAAAAGACACAATAGAAGGAGGTGAGAATAGATGCTGAGTGCCAGTTTTACATATCCAACCCATGCCAGAAATAAAGAATTTTGTTTTCCAGCCTCTATTGTGGAAGAGAAAAGAGATTAAAGGATGAGAATGTGGGATGATATGCCAAGTATAGTGTCTTTCTTAAAAAATGATATATGTCATCCAAAGAGAATTAATTTCAAGATCTTCACAGAAGCAAACTGAGGAAAGTTTTACCATTTCTCACCTGGGGTTGAACTAAGATGCATGTTGCCCTAAGCACTTCTTTCAGGCAGCCATCTTGCAAACTCAAAAGGAAGTAAAGCTAAGAAATGGAGAGAAAGTAACAAATCCAGAATTGCATTATTCAAGTCCCTTTATCCCACCACACTTGAGGCCACATCTGCTCTTCTAATATTTGTAAGTTAATAAATGCCATTAAAAAAAAGAGAGAGGGACAGCCCTGTTACCTGCCACCCTCAACCAAAAAAAAAAAAAAAAAAAAACCTTCATTGGTATACCTTCCCATAATGTTAAAAGGGAAAGAGGCCTCCGTTCTTCAGATAACCAATTATAATACAGGGTAAAGATAGTGTTAAGGCCAGGGATAGCATAATTACTCCAATAATTTAATCTCAAAAATAAGACCTGGTGAACAGAAATGGATCTAATTTTTTTTAATAATAATTTTTTACTATGTTAAGATGTGGTCCATATACACTATGGAATATTACTCAGCCATCTGTTGAAGGGCATCTGGGCTCCTTCCATGATTTAGCTATTGTGGACAATGCTGCTGTGAACATTGGGGTGCATATGGCCCTTCTCTTCACTACGTCTCTGTCTTTGGGGTAAATACCTAGTAGTGCAATTACTGGATCATAGGGTAGCTCAATTTTAACGGATCTAATTTTTAAGAAAGGCGGATAGCTAGACCGGCACACAAAGCAAGTTTCTGTTTATAGGGCTCCTGCCCTGGGAAGAAAGAGAAACCATGATTGGAAAGGAAGCCAGCAGGAAGATTAATGTCCCTACATAGAGCACTCAGTGCTGTTAAAGACCTAGAGTCAAAGGAACTGATGGACTAGAATTCTAATAGTATTATTCACTAGCATTTATTTTGCTTCCCTTCTAGGCACACAGAGGATAGTATTTCTTAGCTACTTTGCAGCTGATTAGAACATGAGAAGAGTTCCAGTCAATAAAATATTATCATAAATGACATGGGTCACTTCTGAGCATTTGCATAATTCTCTAGTGTTTTCCTCTGACTGAAAAAGCCATGGATTTTACATGGGGCAATTACAAGATAGTGGACTCCATCATCAATTCGTGTGGATCATGTGATGTGAGCAAAAAATCAACTTTTGTAGCATTGAGATTATAGGGGAGAGATTAATTTTACTGTAGCATCACCTACCTGATACTGCTAATACTGCGGTATTAGTATGAAATGAGAAATCTCTCATTCTATTACCTTTGTAGAGGAGCAATGGTCCCAAGGCATAGCTAGATCGACATGGCCATTTTTGCTGACCATGGAACAAGTTACAGGATGGATGAGACCAAGTCAAACATAGTGGTGTCCCAGGAAGCTCTTCAACCAATGAAGGAGAGACATGGTGGCGTAATGAATACTAGACATCAGAACAAGACCAAATCTAGTTTCAAATACTAGCTTTTGCTACTTATTTGCCAAGTGCTATCCTATCAAATTTTAAATATTTCTGAGCCTCAATTTATTTATCTATGAGGCTGAAATAAAATTGTCATTCTTGTAAGAATATTGTGAAATCGACTTAGAACATGTGTAAAATATGGTGGGTATTCAATAAATGTCCTTTTGCAGGAAAAGAAGCCAATGTTCTCAAAAAGCAAAATTAATTAATCAGAATCAAACAGTGATTTACTGAAGAAGCCAGTAATAGAACCCAGATGCCCTGATTCCCAACCCGAGAATGGTTATCCTATTCTCTATAATCTACCTCTTCATGTAACTACAGATTCCATACAACTGAGGATGTGAACCACGCATTCTCGTTTCTGTATTGTCAGCATCCAACACAGCCAATCAGTGTGTATTGAATAACTAGCACACACAAATATGTGATCACCATTGTCTTTACTTCTCATAACCCTTCTGTTCCAGGGTTAATTTGTCCCTAGTCAGCTCAACACTGGATTCTTCAATATGCTGGGAAAAGGGAACACTTACAGTCTCCCTTTTGCTGATAGATGATAGATAGATAGATAGATAGATAGATAGATAGATAGATAGATATAGATATAGATAGATATAAATATCACATAGATAGATATAGATATATAAAAGTACATGTATTTAATGTGGCTGATGTGAGATGACAAAAACTCCTTAGAACTGAAGTCTTCTCCAAGAGGAATGAAATGTCCCCAGGCTAATGGGATAGAGAACCCTTCACCTGTAGTTCATTGGTTCAAATCCTCTCTGATGAGGTCAGTAATAAGTCATTACTATAGTATGGCTGTTCAGTGACCTATGTAAAATAAGTTGGAGGTCTTATTTCTGTTCATAGAGCACCATGTCTTAGATTAAATGAAAAACTATATTGACACCAAGATCACATATGACAACCTGAATGGGAAGATAATGTTAATGCTCTGTTTGGAGGAGAAAAGCAGATAGACCAAATATTGTTTCCTGGCCATCAGAGTTGGGTCGTCTCAGAGTTGGGAGAGGGGAAGCTGACATTTAAGTTGTGTTTCTTTTTAGCCTAGGGAGAAATTGTGCTCTTAATTCCTTAAACAATAGATTTATTGTACACATAGTAATAAGATTTTTTTAAAAACCTTACATACTATAGTAGATTGATATATTAATTATCCCCAACTAATCACATTTCCTGGTATTCATATCTTGTACAATCCTCTCCCACATTGATTCAGTGCTTAGCCACATGATTTGCTTTGGCCCATGGGGAGAGCAACACATGTGATACCAACAGGAGCTAGATAAATGCTTGTACAGTGGGATTTGCAGTTTTGGAAACCAGACACCATAAAGAAGTTGTGATATGTTGGGGAGTCCACATGGATGTCCAGCAGCTAATAGTCCCCACCATATGAGTGAGGGTACCCAGGAGCAGCTAGCTCTCAGGCAACCTGCCATCTGATGACAATGGCATGAATGACCCCATCAAATATGGCATGGAGCTGAAATAAACTGTCCAAGCTGAGCCATAACTAATTTCCTTCTCACAGAATTGTGGACAAATAATCATTTGTTTTAAACCACCAAGTTTTGGAGTATTTTGTTATTCAGCAAACACTAACGGATATGGAAATTAATATTCTGACTCTACTTAAGATCAAGCTTTATACAGGTGTCCCTTCACAATCACGATTTACTTGCCTGTTTATTGATTCAATAAATATTTATTGAAAATCTCCCATGTTCTACTCACTATGATAATTACTATGACGCAGCAGGAAAACAAACAAACAAAAACAAACAAGCAAAATACCAGATGAGACACTTTTCTTCATGGAGCTTCAACAGCGGTCCCAAAGTGATGGCCCAAGGTGTAAGTCTGGCCTACAAAAATGTAATGTTTGGCCCACAGTTACTTTTTAAAATATTTACTTGACAATTGGAAGCTCTAACATTAAAATTGGAAGCTATAATTTCTTTTTCACACTCAGAAGAAATGGAATTATTGGGTCTGCCCTTGGCATAAGATAGAATTGGCTGAACTAAGTAATGGCTGCTCTCGCCCTCCTAAGGTGGAGTATGGTCTCTTCAGATCCACAGTTCCCATCATTGCCCGTGTTCTCCACAAATGCGAAGACTAATGTTATTTCTTTTAATTTTTGTGGAATTGTATCAACATCTTGGTTTGTTTTCTCTTCTGCTTGTGTGGTTGTCTGTAGGCATCTAAGTCTAAGACTCCCTATGTACAAGGTCTAGTGGAGCAGACAGACAAGATCATCCAGGAAAAAAAAAATGTAAATGTAGAGATAGCATTAGACATGGAGCCTAACAATGAATAAATTAAGATAGCTGAGGTAGTCTTTCCAAAATCCAACAATCTGTCCCTTTAACTCTGCATTGAAGATATTTAGGATACTCAACATATTATCCCAAGAGTTAGGTATATCAGGTTCTAGAATAATTTTTCAGGAAATCATGTCAATTTCTCTATGTGCCCATAGATACCTATGTCACAAAATGCTTACTGCCTTTCAAATGTCCTCAGAAAATCACAGGCCTGTGCTGCAGGTTGTGTGAACCTCAGCCTGCAGAGCCCAGTCAGGCAACATGACATAGTGAAGAAATACCAAAATCCTTCAAGCCATCAAGCTCCAGAAGGAGCTCAAGTGGAAAAGATTTCATACTGACCTTGTGTTGTTAGTGCATTCAGTCTATCCTCCTCCTGGCCCAGAATCTGAACCTATTTCAAGATTAGAACCTGAAGAAAACAAATGTATATTTCATTAAAATTGATTTATAGGGTGTAGAGCATCTATTTAACAAAAAAATTGTTTTTGTATATCCCCTCAAAATCTGGGGCTCCAACTTGCTCGGAAGGCATTGTCAGCTTTCCATGGCAGCTGGCAACACTCCTACGATCATGTCACTTTCAGATAGCACTTTGACTCTATCTTCAAACCTTATGGAAGATAAATTAGGAACAGAAAATACTGGAGAAATAGTGGATATGAAATAATTTCATCATTATCCTATTATTTATAGTGCTGCTCAATGCAAAATAATCCATTATCGACAGTGCCTTTGACTGTATGCTTATAACAGTTCAGATTTTGTATATAAAAGTCATATTTTACAAGAGTGAGTTGTCATCAATTAGCATTGGAAAAAGGTTTGTTGTTTTTGTTTTCTCCTGTTAGGATTTTGTCGTCATTGTGACAAGTAGAAAAATATGTCTCTTGGCATTTGAGTGGAAGCTACTACATGCAAGACTATTTCAGAGACTGGAACACTGCAGCCTGTGGACTAAATGCAGCCCTGCACATGTTTTACATATAAAGCTTTATTGGAAGATGGCCATGCCTGTTCATTTATACATTGTCTACACTGCTTTTGTTCTACTGGTTGTGGACTTGAAAATTGCAACAATGACCTGGTGGCCCACAAAGTCTAAAATATTTACTTTCTGTCTGGCCCTTCATAAAAAAATTTAAAAATTTTTTAAAAAGTTTGCTGACCACTGAACTAAATATTTTCTTTGACTAAGATGGGGAAAATGCAGGTGATCAATGGAAGATCAAAGTAAAGATGTAGATAAAAGTGGGAAAAGTTCTCATAATCCTCTAGATGAGTTAAGACAATTTTGGGAGCAAGAAAAAATGCTATCAGACCATCTGCTACAATTCTTTCAATTACAGAGGATGAAAATGTGGCAACTTGCCTCCAAAGCTGGCCCTCCAGTGACTCACACCTCACGCCTAGAATCCAGTTAGTCTGGAGACTAGCTTGTGAGCAATAGAATGCAGGCCACAGGTCAATGTGACCATGTGTGACTGCTGAGGCAGGTCCCAGGAAGCCTCGTCGCCGGTGTCCCGTCATCATTCCCCCACGCACACCCTCCTTTCAATTGTCCACCACTATCTCTTTCAAGCAACTGTCCATTCAGTTCTTCATTCAGGCGACAGATACAGTATTGAGCACCGTTTTTAACCAGCACCTTAATGGGCTCAAGCCGTATGGCCAGGACCCAGAAGCTCTGGCTGGTCAGAGAAACAGACATGCAAACAGTGATGACCCAAGATGGTGTGTAAGGAACTGTGTAAGGTAACTGGGATCTTGGCGATCTTCCTAGAAAGTCAGGGAAGGCTTTGCAGAAGAGGTGACCATCAACTGGAGTCTTGAAGGAGAAGTAGCACTTTTCCAGACAGACTGATGAGACAGGGGTTGGTCTGAGGAAAAAAAGATGACTGTGAACAGCCTTCTAGGCAGACAAGAAAGTTATGGAGAAATGGCAAAGTTTATCTTTTCATGAAGTCTTCACATCATTCTCTGTACCTTCTACTCTTTAGTGGTGGTTTCACTGTTGAAATCAACCAGATGAAGTCCAATATATTCTGTCCTACGTTTAGAGGGCGAAGAACACTTTTCATCCAAATATATATAAATGTGTGTGTGTAAATATATATATTTGAATGGAATTTGGATTTCACATCACAAACACTGCAGTTGGTGAAATATGTATGACATTAAAATATACATGTATACATATGAAGTATATATACACATATATATTTGTACTTCATTCAAATACATATAAATATATGTACATATATAAATATGTATGTTATATGTGTGTATATATAAATATAGTGTCATGCATATTTCACCAACCACAGTGTTTGTGACATGAAAGACCTTGTTAAAACATTTCCTGAACATATTTTGCCTGAGATAAATAATCTCTTTCCCAAAGGACAACGCTTTAGTTACTTGAAGACCCTTACCATGTTCCCTCTAAATCTTCTCTGACCAAAGAAAATTTTCTCAACTCATTTGATTCCTCCCACATGAAAGGACTTCAAGCGCCTTTCATTCGATGGTTTTTATCCATTGAGTATCTGCTGTGCTTGGACAATGTGCTGGACACTAAGGACATGACACTGAACCCGACCAAGCCCCTGAATTCAGATCTCTTTGAAATCCCGCTTGATTTTTTTCTGAGTGGTAGGCTCTAATTTGCCTGTGTCCCACATAAAGTTGTACAACTGAAGACTGGATCCCAGGACTGATCTAAATTAAAGTGCCTTATTAATTGGATATCACATCATTTGCAAGATAAATTATCATTCATTTGGGGGTTTGGGGAATGATGTTTCCCCTTACACCCATTTATCCTAAACTCATGCACGCTATGTCCCAGGTCCATACAAATTTAGTATGAGAAATACCCTCATACTCCCAGTGACATTAATGAGTGCATTTAATTTAATTTCTACACTTAATGAAAGAAATTGTGCAAAAAAGATATTTTTATACCATTAATGAGACCTCATTAGTAAGGAGGTTGGCTTGGAAGGGACAATAAGGAGTCACTTTCTAAGGTAACTTAACCCTTTTCTCTGAGAGAGAAAGAGCATGTGGTAATTTCTTAATTGAAGAGCTCTCTATTCTATTCTCCCTTTCACCTATTAGAGATCAAAAGGGCGGGTATTAATTGGTTATTCTTGGTAAGAATTATGTTGAAAAAAGCAGGAGTTTTTAGAGCCTAGATAAGAGAAAACTGTAGAAGACATTTTTTTTTTTCTCTTAAAGATCTGATGGTTTGTCAGGTGGCAAGTCACTTGTTCTGTGGGGGCTAAAGAAGTAAAATCAAGAGCCATATGCTTAAATGACAAGGCAAAATGTTTCAACAATTTTTAAAGAGGAATGAAAACGAGAAACAGAGTCCTATGCACCCCAGGGTAGAGACATTTCTAGGAGAATCCAAGTATTGCTCAAATAATATTGGACTAGTTGATTTTTAAGGCTTTTAATATCTTAAAATACTAAGCTTATGCCCATTATGTATCTTTTATGTTTACATATGCACGCATATACATATATTATATAGAAGCGTATTGGCTGAAACTGGAAAAAATGCATAAAGTACCACAAAATGAGTACACACACACACACACACACACACACACACAGTTCTGAAAATTTAGTTCCCCAAATAACACTTTACAAGAAATCATTTTTTACCTTTCCTTCTACTATTACTTGGTCATAAAATGGAAATACCTACTCTTTGGGAAGTATCGCTAAAATAACTACTCATCTTTCCGCCCCCAGATGAGTTATCTGCTGAAATTGAGAAAATGGAATGCCCTTGGACTTGATGAATATACCTCTGGTTCTGCACCAAGGTAGCAGCGTGCAAAGTGAGAACCGGGACACGCCTTTCCTACTCTGTAGGATCAGCTGGTGCGAGGCTGCAATTCTTACAGCTGGCCGATTACACGCTTAGGTGGGACACGCCAAATAAATTTTGGGCAAAGGATTAGAAAATGTCTTCCGTCCACAGATCAAGTCACATCAAACACAAGCATCCTAGAACTGATGATATTCTGATAATAATTTTTTTCTGATTATTCGCCAATGGATTCATAATTTCAACTTCATCAATAAATAATAGTTTAGGATGGGTGCCATCAAAATATGAGAGAATTTTTTTAGTTATTCACTAATTTTAGATTTCTCTTGTTAAAATTAAGACAACGGACCCTAAATGGAGTTATTTATGCTAAGCCTCACATCACCAAACCAAGACTTACTTACAATTTTGTCTTCCCCAGAAATGGCATCTTAAACCAATCAATCAGAAATCCCCTGACCAGGGGCGCCTGGGTGGCACAGAGGTTAAGAGTCTGCCTTCGGCTCAGGGCGTGATCCCGGCGATCTGGGATCGACCCCCACATCAGGCTCTTCTGCTATGAGCCTGCTTCTTCCTCTCCCACTCCCCCTGCTTGTGTTCCCTCTCTCGCTGGCTGTCTCTATCTCTGTCGAATAAATAAATAAAATCTTAAAAAAAAAAAAAAAAAAGAAAGAAATCCCCTGACCAGCACCGGTTGGGTAATCTGTCTCATAGACCCCTGCCATCCCCTAAAGGAAAGTAACCTTGAAATAACCAGCCTGCTTTTTTTGCCTACTGTAATTTCCATGTTCCCACTCCTTTCTGCCTGTAAGTCTTTCAGTTTGTACAGCTCCCCGGAACACCTTTCTATCTAGTAGATTGGATGTTGCCGATGCCTGAATCATTGAATAAAGCCAATAAGATCTTTGTAATTTATTCAGTTGTTTTTTCTTTTTTTTTTTTTGATTGAAGCACAGTTGACACACAATGTTCCATTAGTTTCCTGTGTACAACATAGTGATTTGACTATACGTAATGCTCTGCTCACCAAAGTGTAGCTCCCATCTGTTACCCCACAACCCTATTATGATACCATTGACTGCATTCCCTATGCTGTACCTGTTATCTCTGTGAATTTTGTTTTTTAACACTCTGAATGAACATAAATTACAAAGATAGGAAATACATATGAAATTCGTATAGTGCACTTAAAGGTGGAATCTTAAAAAGAAAAAGAAGAAATCAAACTCAGAAACAGTAGAAAAGTGGATGACAGGGGCTGGGGAACTGAGGGAGGTAGAGAATTCTTGGTGAAAGGATGTAAACTCAGCTGTCAGATGAAGAAGATCTGAGGATCTCACGTACAACAGGGTGACTATAGTTATAACACTAGACTGTGTATTTGAAATTTGCTAAGATAGTAGAAGTAAATGTACTCACCCCCCCCCAAAGATAAATACATGAGGTGATGGATGTGCGAATTAATGGGTGGCAGGGTGAGGGATCCTTTCACAGTGTTTGTGTATCAAATCACCATGATGCACACTTGAGATATTTTACAATTTTAAGTATCAATTATATCTTGATGAAGCTGAAATTTATATATATATAATACATATTGTACATAGTTCTATGTTTCTATAATTCTTAGGCCTATAAGATTTTCCTTGGTGATTATGGAAGGAGTAGGTACTAGGGACAGATCAAAGAGACTTCCCCACCCCACCCCCCATCCCCGCATTATCCTCAGTGGTTTAGCCCTCTTATCTGTTAACACTGTTCACATCATGCATTGGGCTGATCATGGCCAAGAATGTGGGTGGAAGCAATCCCCTCACTCCCCACAAAAACATGAATCGCCTAAGTCTGTTTGCTCACCTTAGTGCCTTGGCTGCCTCAATAGAGTGGTATCATCTCGATAGGGGTGGGGAGACAATTTAGTATAAAGGGGAGAACGTTAAATTTGGAACCAGAGACTAGTACACTAAAACCATTGTGGTTTTTTGGTATGGTGGTTAGTTTTCTTTGTTATTTTTTTCTTTTTATTTCTTTCAAAAAAAAAAAAAAAACAAAGAGAGAAATTGCACTCACTGAGCACTTTTCTAACAGACTGGGCCCCGCACAAATGCTCAAACTGTGTCCTGCAACTCTTTCCCTCATTAACCACAGTGACCATTTCACTTTTTCTGGAATTCTATCAGCTGATTTTCTTCTTCCGTTTCCTCTTCCTCAAAAATGCTTTCAAGCCCCTCTCCCCAAGAAGTACGTGGCTGTCTCTCTACCATCCTTCAGAACCTTGCTGAAATGTCACATTCTCAGTGAGATGTTCTCCTACTGTCTTAGCATTCTTAGGGAAAAAACTGCCTCATCCATGTCATATTCTTTGGGGACTTAATTTCCCCTTTATCTGTACCTTGAGGAAAATAATATACCAATGCTATGGAGTTGTAAGCTTGTATCATGATGGTGATGCATGTCTGTTATCACCATCTAATTGACACATATTATACACACAAAACACATTTATTTATTTGTTTGTTTTTGGTCTCTGTATAATAAAATAAGCTTCATGAAATCAGAGATTTTCATTTCTTTTGTTTCCTGCTCTATTTTCAGTGCCATCGACAACACCTGGCATGTGATAGGGATTTGACAAATCTTTATTGAATGAATAAATAAATTCATAAATAAAG
Organism: Ursus maritimus; assembly: GCF_017311325.1. Taxonomy (NCBI): domain Eukaryota; kingdom Metazoa; phylum Chordata; class Mammalia; order Carnivora; family Ursidae; genus Ursus; species Ursus maritimus. The sequence goes on from NW_024426996.1 coordinate 71,990,048, forward strand.
AAGGTAAAATTTAGAATTTTAGGCTAAATAGGTCTGGCTCCAAAGCTAACACATTCTATTGCACAGTTCTGTGCTAACCTCTTTTCTATTGGTATAAGAGCCATTTGCTCCAGCACTGGCTTTAATATCTGATGTGAACCCCATTAAAAAGTATTTTAGTGTGAAAGTGTTCTTTATTCATTATGTAAGAGGTCAGAAGTTCCCCAAAAAGGATCTAAAAAAAGAGTAGATTCAAGATAATACTTGTGATCCAGACACAGAAATGTGCATTCTATCCAGAAACATCCCAGGAGATGAGTCCAGAAAAACCCAGAGCAGCAGGAAAAACAGAGTCACAGACCAACCATGCCTGAGAAGCCAGGGTGTAATATAGGTAGAGATTATTTTGAGTTACAAACCACATTTCTAATTTTGATGCCAAGAACTGTCGGTGTCAACATGGAAGAACATTATCTTTCTTCACCATTGTAAGGTTGGGTAGGAGGGAGAAGTTCAGAATGCCAACCTTTTTGGATATTGGGATTTTTACACAATCAACTGGGGAGGTAGGGCTTTCACTGTGGATTTTCACAGAAGCCCAATCAAAAATAGGAAGAATTCGAGATGGATTTCGTCACCCTTAACAGCTGATAGTGATGCCAGCTTCCACACTCAGAATGTTTTCTTAATGACCCATTGTTCATAGGAAGGAAGCATGGAAAGATCACTGGCTTTCGAATGAAGCAAACAAGGATTGAAGCAGATCTGTACCATTTACTAACCAAACATAGGAGTATTTCATCTTGCTGATTTTATTTCCCTCCTTTCTGGATGATAGAATGGTACCCAAGTAGCTTGCTTTGAGAGTCCCTGGTCTTAATCGCCATGCTAGTTGCATGCTACTCCTTTTGTGGTCAAAGGACCCCACTATCTCCCTTCCTAGCCTTTATATTGCTCAAATGCCACTTCTTCCAAGAAACCTTTCCTCGCGTCTTGGCCTAGGACAGGGTGCATTACCTACTCTCATGGCATTGGAGGCCTTTCATTATACCATTATCCATCTTTTGTAATTCTTCTTCCACCTTCTGTGATTCTTTTATTATCATCTCTCTCCCCGGTTAACTGTAGGCTTTGTGAAGGTAGGGCATTTGGGTTTTACTGAGCATTGTATGCTCACTATTGAGCACTGTGCCTTGATGAGAGCAAGGTCTGAGCAAATGTGTGTTGAGCGAACATATATACACATGTGAAAACATGAAACAGTGATTGTATTAGCAACTTAGAGGTCATTCCTCTGTGGCCTCTTTTAAGCTCCTTTACTCTCTGTGTTTCTGCTGGGACCCAGGAGGGTAACTGATTCGAATCTGTGCTGAGTCATGCTTGCAGTGAACCAGGTTTCAGCACCGCCACACCCACTCCGAGTCACTGCCCGGGCAGAGATAATCAACATGGCCAGCGTGTGGGAACCCCAGCCTCAGGTGGTGTTTAAGAGCTAAGAATTGTTGTAATTTCAATTACAAGAGGGCCTGGAATTACATTCTTCTTCACGCATTCTCCCCATTATCCAGGCCCCCCACATTAGAGATGAAAGGCAGAACCCCGCCCTCCAGCCCCAGACTCTTCCTACAGCAAAACTCAAAGATTATAGACCTTAAATGACTCTCCCTGTGGCTCCAGGAGTTAATTTATAGCTTGGTTACAGCTTAGGAGGCTGCATAAGTCAGTTCACAATAGTGAATGTAGGGAGAGATCAATCATGGCTGTTATGTTTTCAGTGTGCTTCTCCAAATGCAGGGAGAGCTGTAGTTTCTTTTTCTTTCGGTGGGGAGTGGGCACCCAGCTATCTGATCCGTTTGGGAGTTCAAGAAATGATGTAATGTGTTGTCCTGAAAACTTACTTGGCATGTTCTAAAATAACAGCATGAGAGAGGACTCATTCTTTTCTTTCTTTTCTACTTTTCTCTCCAACTGTATGACTCGAGGACTGAAACAGATTTCTTTATGAGAGTTGGTTTAAACCCAACATGATTACTTAGAGGCAAGAATCTATATATTCACCGTGAAAGAGGATTTAGTGGAAGGGCTGAGATTGGGGAGAGGTAAGTAAGGCACAAGTCTGGATGTAAAATGTAAGGAAATGCCCAAAACCTCAGTAATCAAGATAAATAATGTTTTGATGCAATACTTGAAGAAAAAAAGTCAAAATTAAACCCAAAGATCTATGATGAGCAAAATGTCAACAACATTTTTCCTTTTGCCTCAGGCTAAAGTATTGCTCAGTATATCAAGCTTTTATTTAAATGTTTGATATTTTGCTCATTGTAGAATATTGCTTTTTAAAATATTACATATCATATTATTTATCTTCTTTAAGGCATTATTTGGATTTTCCTTAAATTGTGTCCCTGAGGTGAGTGCCTTACTAGCCTCATCTTTGCCTAGACCTGGCTCTGCTTAGTGGAAGGAGAAGTTAGGAGACAAAATGGTCCCAGAGCCATCCATGCAAGCAGAGGACCTTGGGAATATCACAAAATCTCTGAGTTATCTTAACTTTCCTCTCAACAGCATGTGTAGAGGTTTGTCACCTACAGTTGCAGCCTCAACCAGTGTCTGAGTCCACCCTCGTCAACCTGGGGAGCCACAGGCTGATACCAGCAGAAGGATAGGATCTAAAATAACATCAATAATAGCTGGGATTTACCTATCATGCTTTTATGGCAGATACTTTTACATGGATAATTACAATAGCATTTGAAAAAAAAATCAAACTGATGCATTTTAACTTCTTTGTTTTCTCCATTCCTAAAGTTTCATTTTCCCAGACAGGAGGTGGCAGAGACTTGGCCTCCTTAGCAGGGCAATAAGCTTGAAAGCCAGGTCTGGAAGACCAGATTAAAGGTTTCCATATATAAGTCAAACAGAGAAAGACAATTATCATATGATTTCTCTCATCTATGGAACATAAGAACTAGGAAGATCAGTAGGGGAAGAAAGGGATAAAGAAAGGGGGCGTTAATCAGAAGGGGGAATGAAGCATGAGAGACTATGGACTCTGAGAAACAAACTGAGGGCTTCAGAGGGGAGGGGGGTGGGGGAATGGGATAGACCGGTGATGGGTAGTAAGGAGGGCATATATTGCATGGTGCACTGGGTGTTATACGCAACTAATGAATCATCGAACTTTACATCGGAAACCGGGGATGTACTGTATGGTGACTAACATAATATAATATAAATATTATTATAAAGAAATAAATAAAAGTTTCCATATAAAGAATGTAGGAGTAGTTAGAGTTAACACAGGCCCACATACCAAGTACTGTTCTAGGTACTCTGTCTATAACTCTCACATAAGCCTTTAAAAATCTTATGAGTTAAAGAATTTAATATTTCTGTTTTCATATAGGAAACTGAGGTGTAAGAGGTTAGTGACCTCCCCAAAGTCTAATGGTTGTTTAACACTCTACCCACTTAATCCCTATACCACAGAGCCTCTCTGATATGGATATAAATATGGAGAAGGAAGAAACAAGCCCATTCTGGCTCCAGAACCAGTACAAAGAGAAAAAGGGAATAATAGTGAGGCTGTGTCGTGATATGCTACACTCACAATGAGTCTCAAATGTCTCCATTTAATTCTAAATCACAGAGAGTTCCCTATGGTCTGGTCGCTCACCAGACAGCGGCCTTTATGCAGCTCAGCGAACCAGGATGCTTCTTTCCAACATGGCTCCACCATCCTCATGAGTTCTCCATGACCGCTCACGGTAGAGAAGAAACAAATTGAAGAACGTGGGGATATTTCCCTGCCATAGTGCAGAAGTGGCTCAGGTCACTTCACTGCTGTTTCATTGTCTAAAAATTATAATAAGGCCCTACTAAATAAAAAGAGGTTTGGAATTATGGTCTCTCATATACCTAGAAAGGAGAATCTGACTAAATGTGGGAAAGCATTGGGCGAAAGACAGGAATTGCAAGCTGCTTTGATTTCTCTACTCCCAGGGTCCAAATCCCTGAAAGGAGACTTGCTGTGTTGTACTATTTTAGGTAAATACTTTGGGAAAAGAAAATGTTCCTGCCTCTTTGCTTCTTTGAGCCCTCTGAAGGAGGCTGCCTGGCGAAACGTCCTCGCTGCCTTCAGTCCCCGTGCTGTGTGGGAGGAGGGGCACTCACACAGGGCGCGTGTGCTGCTGAGAGGTAACTGGGCAGAGGAGGGCCTGAGTTTAGCTCTCCAGATTCTTATGTGGTATGAGAGGACCAGGAAGTTCCTAAAGGCCCAGAATAGGGAGGACGCTAGTCTCTAAGAGTTCTGGCTAATGAACTTGCCAGAGATCCTGCAGCAGGAACAAAGTGGACCTCCAAACAAGACCTGCAGGAAGGACTCCCCTGGGCCAGGGGACAGACGGGAGCCACAATGATGACTTAGGACTCCAAGTTTCATTGAAATCAATGTGAGTACCAAGCAGTCACAGAGCATAAATGAGATCCATTGTGGGTGGAGTAGAGAAGACCACATGTTTGACAGCTGTCAACCTCAGGGGCACTCCAACCCTCTGTCCCCACCTACTCCACATACACTAGGGTGCTTTTACCAAGAAAACAAAACAAAACGAGACAAGAAATAGATTAGGTAGAAGATCCCTAACAGTTATTGTTTCTACCCAAATAAGACTAGGCATTACTCAAAAGAACTGTGTGGTAGACAGAATAATGTCCCCCACAAAGATGCCCATGTCCTAATGCCCAGAACTCATGAAAGTGTCACCTAACATGGCAAGGAAGACTTCACCAGATGTGAATAAGGGCACAGACTTTAAGATTGAGAGATTAACCTGGATTGTCTGAGTGGGCCCAATTTAATCAGGATTCCTTAAAGGGGAGAAGACCGAGAACTGACCGGTTAGAAAGAGAGACTGACGATAGAGTCAGAAAGGCATGATGTGAAACAGATGGTATGATTTGAAACTGGAGGGAAGAGGCCTCACACCAAGCCATGGAGAGCCCTCGAGAAGGTAGAAATGTCCTTCAGGGGACAGCCACCAAGAAAATGAGGATCTTAGTCTGAACAACAGCAACAAAGTGAATTCTGCCAACCACCTGAGTGAGCAGGAAACAGATGCTCTCCCAGAGCTTCCAGAAATGAACGCAGCCCTGCCAGATTCTTGAGTTTAGTCCAGCAAGACCTGTACTGGCCGTCTAACCCGTAGGATTGCAAGATAACAAATCTAGCTTGTTACAAGCCACTAGGTCTACGGTAATTTGTTACGGCAGCAATAGAAAACCAATATAAACTCCCTAAATTAGAGTAGACTAAGAGTGTTTGTTATTGTTGTTGTTGTCCCTACTACCTGGTGTTTGAAGGCTCCTGAGGAAGCCCAGACTATGTTTTCCTTATTTCCATTTTCTCTGCATATCTGAGTTGTAATAGGAACCTTTTTTGTGAACCTGCCATGTACATGTTTTCTCACAATAATCCCACAAAGCTTGTACTATTGTGATTCTTATTTGCAGATGTGAAATTGCTAGTTAATGAAGGTAAGCACGATATCCAGGATCACCCACCCCACTAGTAAGGGGCCAAACTGGGTCCATCTGATGGTAATGCTCAATGAGTCCATGTTGTTTCAGTGTCTCTTGTCTCTGCTTAGAGGCTTGTCTCTCTCAAGCACTTCCTCTCCAGTCACTGCTTCTAACATGCAAATCTTATTTTTTTTCTCTTTCCTTTGTGAAATTATAGGCTGCTGATCTTGACCCTACATATGTCTCCAGCCTCATCTCCCATCCCCCTCTCTATCACTATCCAGTTATACTGACTACTTCCAGTTACCAAACCGAGTGAACTCACTGGGCCTCAGGGCTTTTGTTTAAGCTGCCTCTTTGGAGCTAGTCTCAAGGTCCCTTGGTTGAACATATATTCCCATCAGGCCACAGCCATTTTCCCATGACACCCAGATCTCGGCCATTTCCCCCCTAGGTATCTGCTTTGGCTCCCATCTACATCCAATTATTATTACTGGACTGAGTTCCATCTTGGACCACGTTCACTTTTGCCATTCCCCTGATTTGATGGCTAATTTTGATCAAAACTCTTCCAATACCCTCAGAATAGACTGCATCTGAACCAGACTCACCAAATCATCTAGGATCCTTATCTCTATAGTTGTCTCTTTCAAGTCTTATTGATTTCAAAGAACTTCTTGATGCCACATTTCACCCATGATAACCAGCCTACTTCATGAACCTTTTGGTGCTAAGGTAACCAATGGAACTACATCAGAAAAGTCAACAGTCAATAGACTTTACCTTGTGAGACACACATTATCAAAATCTAATAATTATCACTCACCTTATAGAGTTTGAGAATGAACTGCACCATATGCTTACCAAGTCACAGATGTGAGTTATAAACACAGAAATTACCCAAGAATTCCCTTCTTTGAGCTGAGTCTTCACTTCTTCCAATTCCTTCCTTCTATTCAAAACTCATGAATTAGAGTTTGTACAAATTTTGTTCCTAATACACTGTTCCCAAAATGTGTTTCAAAGAATATTTGATTCATCAATTTCCTTGGGGTGAGGTGGTCAAATAATTTTGGGCAATGCTGTCTATTAAACTAACCCCTTCTTGGAGAGTCAAACAGTTTATTAGCAGTATTGCAGTAGAGAAGGCATTTAACAATGTTAAACAAAGCAATTTCCAAATTTATTTGCTCATAGGATCTCCTTTCTTCATGAAACCTATTTGTACTCTCCCATGCCAATATTTCATCCTTTGGGAGTCACTCGCTTTGTCGGTTCTGATCATGCTTACATCTCTGTGTGCTCTGTTGGGAGGAAATCCTGCTCCACTTCCTCCTTGTGGAGCCCACCAGTAACCCAGGCCATGTAGGAAGCCTACCTCTGCCACCTCTGCCAACCCAATAACATCCTCACACTTCCTTCTGGAAGGACTTTGCTCTCAACCTGCCACGATCAACTGTCTCTCTATGACAAGTAGTGCTCTTAAATCCTTTGGTGGAGACATTTTTTTTCCTTCACTGTGAAGGGGGGGTATCTTGAAGTCCCTTCTTTTGGGGAACCCCATGGCACTTCCTGCCTAACATGACTTTAAATCCTCCTGTCCCTACCTCTCCTACCTCCAACTATTGCTCAGGAAGATGCTCCTCCAGGAACTCTTGAAGTTCAAGAGTGGCTGGCACAGTCTTCCTGATTCTCATGTGCAAGCTGTCTTCAGAATCCCCTCAAAGGCTTGTTAAAACACCAGTTCTGGAGCCCACCCTGGAGTTTCTGATTCAGCAAGTCTGCAACGGATACCAAGAATTTGCATTTCTAACAAATTCCCAGGTGGCGCTAATTCTAGGGACCATATTTTGAGAACCACTGCTAGCTATATAGAAACCATTACACATACAGAATAGCCTTGTCTTCAAGAGGACTGCAGTTATCCTAGTTGATAAGACCAGAGCATATAATAAGAAAAAATAAAAGAAAAAATAAAGACACAGCTGATTATCAGGACACTCTAAGATCTACTGGAATGCCAACAACCTAATAAAGGAGTGCTTTGGGGCACAGAAAGAAAAACAAATGGAATCCCTGTTATATTTTTCATCTAAAAGATAAGACAGAAATTGCATGTGAGGTTAGTACCGATATGGTCAACAAGGTGTCCTGCGGGGGTGGAGGTACTAGACTTTACATAATACAGGGGCCTGAGAGGCACCTACACTGATTTGTTCACTTTTAGTTTATTGGTTAGGATGTGAGTTTCAATGACTTTTTAAACAAGCGTATTTCTAACTGCCCTAACGACATGGGCATGAGCTATCCAGGCTGAAATAGTGGCTCTGCAGTGCCATGAGCTTGCCTGAGGCTTCCCTACTGTGAAAAGCAGCAAGCTTCAGCTCTTGCACAAAGTGCAGAAAAGGACAGGGAGGGCAGATTCCTTTTCTCTTTAGGTTGCACTCTTCAGTTTGTTTACAACCATTAGCCAGAACCTACTCAAAGAATCAAATGAGCTGCACGGGAGACAAGATGCATAATCTTCCCACTAAAACTTCAATTTTTTATAGGTGAGCACAGGTATTGAGGGCGCAGTGAGCCATCCTGGCAACACACATTATAACGCACTGTGATTTCGATGTTCCTGTTTAATTCCATTTACAGGTCGTGCAATCTCATGTCGATGACGCTAATAGGGTGAACAACTGGTTTGGCAGGGTTTCTGTGAAGAAAGGACTGGTGGAAGACAACGTCAGGAACATAAACACATGTGAACAAGAAAATGGCAGAACCGATGATTCTTCTGTTCCATAGTCTTTGCCAACCCCGTTAATGAACCAAAATAGCGCCAATATCAACAATTAGGACACACAACAAGACAAAGCGAACAAACCCTGAAATTATTTGGAAGAGCACTGAGAACATAGATTTATATCCACTATCACACAACATCATCTATCATCTAATCTCTTGCACTATAAGGCACATTTAAGGTAAAATGCAAGGTTAATAGTAGTGGAGCGCACACATCGTCATACATGTAACATTCCATGTGTTGTATTGTACTTGTAAAATTCTACCTGTTTATAGGTTATAGAGACCTGTACGTTATAGATGGGTTATAGATACCCCATAAATTATATATATATGTATATATTCTATAAAGTATATATACATGATATATATATTCTATAAAGCGAATGACTATAAACAATTACTACACATTATAATCCCATTTTAGTAACGAGGAAGAGAAAAGTTATACGAGAATTCCAAGTTTTACATTATGCCGTGATGCCACCACAATTGGAAACACATTTAACATTTTGTTTGTCATCTTTATCACCTCCTTTTAATGCCCACTCTTATAACACAAAATATATTAGTATTTTAGCACATACACAATTTATACATAAATATGCATGCATGTATTGGGTATGTGTGCCCAAAATATTTCATTACCAGGATCGTGCCGCTCTCTAAATCCTGCAGTAATTGGTCAGGGTGGTTACCTAACTGTAAAAGGAAGGAGATCTCGGCAAGGGAATGGAGCGGGTGCTTTCTTCTGAGAAGCCAGCTAAGTCCTTCAATGGCCATAGCATCTGACATCCTCACTCTGTGTCCACATTCTTCTATTGCCACAATACCACAAAATATTACACTCTCTGACATTTGGGGTTCGACACTATAGGTCTTCCAATGTCTCCAGGGAACATCAAAAGCACTTAAGGTTGGCATTAACACCATGGAACCCAGCCATAGAAGACGGTGGATAGCTTTGACGGAGCCCGTCGCTACAGAAATGGGGGTCCAAGTGAAGAGCTGGTTCCAACAGGGAGAGGGTCCTTGCGAAGGGATGTGAAGAGGCAGCAAAGAGGACAACCGTGTCCAAACGCAGTCCTTGCTCTAAGAAGCTAAGCCTTGAGAAATGAGGAAATTTGATTTGTAAACACGTGTATTTGTGTTTAGTGCTGAAGTTTAGGGATTTGTCACTCCACAAGCTCCCTTATTTTTCTGGGCTCAACTCGCTCACGTTCCTCTTGTGTGAGGCATAAGCAATGCCTTGGTCACTTGCCCCACAGTGTGGGTATGGATCGAATGGCATTGTGTATATCTAAACCTCTTTGCAAACTATAAATACCTGTATGTCTTAACTTGTGTTGAAGGATGGTAGGATTTGGATAGTAAGAGATTATGGGAAAATTACTTCAGGTTGCACTGAAGAATTAATATGTGAAAACAATTATGTTCATAAGAAGAGAATTAGCGTTTATTTTATGCCGCAATTCATCAGACGCTTTGCATTCAGTGTCTCATTTAACCCTCCCTGGGACTCCGCAGGTAACCTTGTTTATTTGCTATTTTACAGATAAAGGAAGCGAGGCTCACTGAGATTCCTGATCTCTCCAAGGCTACACGGTTAGGACTGGCAGAGCATATGGTGAAGGTCTGTCTACCTCCTCAGATCTGTTGGGTAGCAGAGCTTCGGTGAAGCTACAAGCCTGTCTCACTGAGTGCACCTGTACCAGAAATCACATCAGAACTGGTTGAAAGGGATGAGATAATAGGTCCTAAATGCTAGAATAAAGGTGTTCACCTGATGTCTGGAAAATCAACATTTTGTGTAGAGATCTTAGCAGGAAGCATCTGTCTGTCGAGAGGATGAGCTGCTGGAGATATGTCTGTCAGCCTGCAGGGGCAGGAGTCAGAATGGCAGAGAGCAGTCTGACGTCTTTGGCAAGGGGTCCAAGCAAGCTGGGAAGAACTCAGCTTGAATGTTGGCATCGGCTTCAATCAGAATTGGATCATCTGTCTGGGGGCTTAGGGAGAATGAGGCTCATTGTACCCATTCTAAAGTATCTGTTTGGCAGGTTAAGTTTCTCAAGGACGGAACACGGTGTAGGCATAGAACCACACTCAGCTTCATTGTCTAAGTACTGAGGTCATGGACTGATGTTGAGGTATTTATGGAACACCATTCATATAGAGGGTGCTCTTTGAGATTCTGAAAATTAAAACAAGCAAGAGACACAATTATGACCTTCAAATGACTAGTATGGGAGACTAATAAATAAAAAGAGAGTTCCAGTACACTCTGACGGGCTACAGAAGAGGAAAGCCCAGGACACTATTGAAACAGACTGCAATGTATTTTCTCCTTCCCTGGTATTAACATCCAGGGGGGGTTGGACCATTGCTTGGACCAATTCAAAGCCCCAAAGCACGTGTGAAGATGCGACGACTAGACCCCTCATGTCTGAACATGGGATGATTCCCACATATGAGCTATGGTGTGCATGCACTGACATGCACAGAGTAATTGTCCTTTATAATTGAAAATGTGGCCACTGGCAGTTTTATGTCGCTGACAGTCAACCACCGTCAACGGGGTTTTATGGTGAATTTACAGTAGCAGGCTTTGAGTCCTGGGTTAATAGGTCTTCTGCCTCTGTGATAAGGACCCATTAGAAAATCGAGGGAGAGGAACTTCTAAACACAGCCTGATGTGCCAGCTCGGCTGCTGTGGGCTCTGGACTATTAAATACGTTCCTGGCTCAGGAGTCACATTACAGATGATATTTCCTCGAAGAGCAGCCGTCATCTCGCCTTCCTGTCATCCGGCCCAGAACCTGCACCTGTAAATCATGATACCCGGAGCCGACCACTCCCCTCTCATCATAGATCTTTGGGGAAGATTCTTCAGTAATGCTTGATGTTTGACGAAATATTGGAAAATAAACTTGCAGCTCTGAAGCTACGGTCTGAGAAGTTTGAAAATCATGGCTGTCAAATTTCCAGCCACTTTGAGGAAGTTAATGAGCAAAAGATGGAAATGGACTCATTGGTAAGGGTTGTGATTGCCACAAACAGCTTGTGGCAGCAAGACTTCACGGTAAACATAACATCAACATGTGCATTTGATTAAAATGATGTCTATTTTTGCAGGGAGTTAAAATGCCAGACACTATGCTAAGACTCATTTATTCTGTTTAATCCTTATGGGAGATATATTGCTATTCCCATTTAACAGCCAGGGAAACAAATTTAGAGGTGCTGAACACTATTGCCCAAGAAAAAAAGAGCAGAGGGAGGTTTCGAACCCAAGTCTGTCCGATGACAGCATCTGGATTCTTCACACACTGTTGCCTGTTCTTCTTGAACCCCCAAACAAGGGGTTTGTTTTTGTTCATTTGTTCATTTTTATTTCATATCTTCTCATGTTCTGTCGTCCTGAAGATAGTTGTAATCACATGCAGCTCCTGAGAACCACTGTTCAAACCACCTACCTGAGAAGAGAATTAAGAATCCTTCTCTTCCATCTCTTCCTTTAGGGGAGAAACATGTTCTTTGGATACTGAGCACACAGCATTCCCTGAAAAAATCCCTGTTAAATGCCACAGTCAAAAAACGGTTTTAGTAAATAAAAACCTTGCTACATGTGCCATATGGCCGGGAGGGAGAAAGAAATGGTATACGGATGAGCGCAATAGATGATCACAACGGAGGCGCCTGGGTGGCTCAGTCAGTTGAGCATCTGCCTCTTGAATTTGGCTCAGGTCGTGATCTCAGGGTCGTGAGATCGAGCCCTGCGTTGGGCTTCGCGCTCAGCATGGAGTCTGCTTGTGTTTCTCTTTCTCCCTCTCCCTGTACCTCTCCCTTATTCTAAAAAAATTAATAAATGGATGCCCACAATCCCTTCTTTGAAACCAGAGGAGCCAAACATGCATTAGGGTTTCTGGATTTTGCGACCCCCAACATTATGCAGCTCTGTCAGCAGGGACGGGGGCCATACCACATAAACACATTCATATTTCTGCAGTAAAACCCATGAAAATGCACACTTTATGGAATACCTGAAGGCTGGAAACGAACTGCCTTTAGGGTCAGGTCAGGTCAGGGAAGCTAAAAATTAAGTGAAGAAAAGTGTGCTTTCCTTTCAAAGCTTCTATTTTCAGCCCAAGTCATCATCTTGTTTGATCCTCAAAAACATTCTCCAGTAGAGAAGAAACCATTCCTTCTAGTGACTTCCTGATATCCTTTGGTATCAAAAGGTAAAGCCCCTGGCCCACCACCTCATATCTCTAATTTATGTTAGGAGGAGCCCTGGAATTCAGATGTTCTGACTGTTCTACAGAGCATTTTTGGGCTGCCCGGACAGAGCCCAAAGTGGCACACAGACTTGGGCTGGAATATAGGCCCCTCNTCTTTCCCTCCAGATGACCTAGAGCAACAGAGTCTGGTTTCTACCCCCAGACCCTACATCTCAAAATGCACAGATACTCCAACTGGGAGATGGTGGTAAAGCAGGGCTCTGTGGGTGGGGGTCTCCTCTTGCCCTGGCTCGTTCCCACTTCCCCTCTCTCTTAACACAGCCCACCTCCCTGGTCTGTGAAGTCTCCTACAAGTGCCTGAGTGTCCAGTTCTGCCGTGAGTCCGGAGAGAGGTTTCTTCTTCCTTCTTCTTTCTCTCTTTTCTTTGGTCCTGGAGGTGGAAAGATTCAGAGAAAAGCATGGACACATTGATTGATCCACGAGGAGCCCTGGGTCCATGCTCGGTCCTCCTCACTGTCCAGAATGTAAACTTCCTTGCCTGTGTCAAAAAGCTAGTATCTGTGACAGTGATCTGCTTTAGTGCATGCAAGTAGGATGTACCCTCCTGACCTTTCAAGAAAGCAGCATGTATACAGCAAGTGATCAAACATGAACAGTGCCATGGAAGAACGGTATGTCATCTACTCACTCAAAAAATAGTGATTTGTCTTTTGTGTGTAAACTCTTGAGGTAAGGCCTATAAAATTATTGTAATGAGATTTATTTTTATGTTGTAGAGGTGACATAATGACAGGAGATCTTAAATACAGATTTAAAAAAAAGGAGGTGAAACTAGAGTATACGAATAATCTCACTTGTTTCTTTTTGATGTCTCCTTTCTGCTTTTTCCGATACATGCTTTCAACCACTATTTTTTAATCAGGAAGGATATATAATGCTGTGATTTTATAACACATTTTTTATAGTAATATTTTTTTATTATATTATGTTAGTCACCATACAGTACATCCCTGGTTTTTGATGTAAAGTTCCATGATTCATTAGTTGCGTATAACACCCAGTGCACCATGCAATACATGCCCTCCTTACTACGCATCACCAGCCTATCCCATTCCTCCACTCCCCTCCCCTCTGAAGCCCTCAGTTTGCATAAGAACTAGGAAGATCTGTAGGAGAAGAAAGGGATAAAGAAAGGGGGGGTAATCAGAAGGGGGAATGAAGCATGAGAGAGTATGGACTCTGAGACATAACACATTTTTAAAAAGCGTTTTCCGTGTGTGCTGTGGCATATTTTCAAAGAACGCAAAGAGGGCAGACTGTTACAGACTGAAGGTTTGTTTCCCCCAAATTCATACATTGAAGACCTAACCCCTCATGGAACAAAGCCTTTGAGAGGTAGCTCTGAATGAGGTCATGAGAGTCGAACCCCCTGAAGAGGAAGAGAGACCAGAGCTGTCTCCCTCTCTCTGGCCTACGAGCACACCATGAGAAAATGGCCATGTGCAAGCTAGGAAGAGGGCCCTCACCAGGAACAGAATTGGCTGGCTCCTTGATCTTGGACTTCCAGCCTCCAGGACTGTGAGAAATAAATATCTGTTTACATCACGCAGTCTGCCATGTTTTGTTCTAGCAGTCCAAGCTGGCTAACACACAGGCTGCCCCAACCGACCACCTCCTCACTGGGTGAATTTGGGTACATAACTGTTGTGTGCTTTGATTTCTTCAGAGATAAAATGGGGACGGAAAACAGCAGCTATCTTACTTGTTGTGTGAGATAAAGAGTTGTGGTTACAATAAACGTGTTGTGAAGATAAAATGTGAAATTACACACAAAGTACTAAGAGACTGTTTGATACATAGTAAGGGCTCCATAAATATTAACTATTGGCTGATGAGTGTCCAGTTTTCCCGTCTGTTGCCCTGAACATTCATACTCACCTCACACACTTTTTGTAAGGACAGAAGCCAAATGCCTGAGAGCGGAGTTCAGCGCCTGGTGGAAAGCAGGTTAGGAATTGTGAAAAACATAAAATCTTAAAAAAATAATAATACTTGAAAACTGTTCAAACTGAGCTATTTATTTGAAAATGCCTTAGAAATGTTCCAGATAACAGCAATTTCATGTCAAAAATTGAAGATCAAACTAATGACCTTAGCATTGTTCCACTTCTCTAGACAATTTCTCCAGAGAAGTCTTTTAGACCATGAGATGAGAAGAGTGCTGTTCAGATTACTTACGGCTGTATTACAAGTTACCTCAAATCCTAGCAGCTTCAGCCACCATTTTGATACGTCCTTTGATTCCATGGGCCGGGAATATGGGAAGGGCATAGCAGGAATGGCTGGCGTCTGCTCAGTGACAGCCCGAGCCGTGGCTGGAAAATTCAGCTTCAGGGGTGACTCAGTGGCTGGGGCTGGGGTCCTGGGTGGTGATTTTACCCCCGTGCCTGGCACTGGCTGAGACCTGGGATGTGCACTCAGCCCCTCCACATGGCTCACAGCATGGGGGGTTCAGAGTAGTGAGACTCCTGGCATGGGGGTTTTGGGAGCCAGAAGCAAATGAGCTGTGAACTAGCCCGAAGCCAGATTACATTTTATGACTCAACCACAGAAGTCACATAATGCCACGTCTGCTGCTTTCTGCTGGCTTCAAGTTAGTCACCGAAGTTGGCCCAGAAGAAAAGGGAAGAACACATAGTCCTCTCTCAATAGGGAGAATATCAGCAACTGGTTTAAAACTGTGACAGAACCTTCAGCCCTGAGGATTTCAGGGAACTGTTTGGTGAACCAATGAAATTAGAGGTCTGCTCTTGCCCAAAGTTTCACTTGGTTTACAAGCAGTTTCTGAAGGTGAAGGACCTTGGTCTTGGGTTCATTACATCTGCATTCCCTATTCTACTCAGGCCAGGGTCCTTGCAATGCTGATAATAATTGAATGCTTTCTTTACACTAAACACGGCTGCCTTTATTATTTTTTAACTGTGTTCCAGATTTTCATTACTATAATGCCAATTACACATATATATTAAAATGATTCATTTGTGCTGAATTTTACACTTGTCTTTGTTGTTGTCCCGTAAATATAGTGCAATGTTACTTTTACAACTTGGTAATTTTTTTCCTATATAAACATTCATATTTAACAAAAACAACAATGATGATAACAATACATTTTGATCAAGCAATCTGTCCTTACTTGGTCTTAGGAAAACATGGCCCCAGTTAGATTCACAAATAGTTTTCCTTAATTTAATGATTCTTTTTTCTCAAGAAACATGAAAGTAAATCCCAAGCCAGTAAATTATAATGGCAGTTCTAGTGAGCATTTAATGAATACCAACTGCATCCTAGACATTGAGCTAAGGGCTTTACACATGCTAGCTTGGGTAGTGTGGCATTAATGCATCGGTCTCTGGAGGAAGATGGAACTGGTTTGGCATTGGGTTCTGTCCTTTATTAACTATATAATGCAAGGCAGGTGACATCACGTCAGTGTTAACAGTGAAAGAGGAAAAGGTTATGAAGGTATATGAATAAATATACATATAGCACTTAGCATGAGAACAAACAGCCAGCAGGCATCCTGGGGATGAAAGATTCTATTCCTTATAAAAATCTTACTTTGTACAGCTCATATTTACTGGGTGCTTATTAAGTGCTACGCTCTGTTACAAGCCTGTTGCATTTACTAAGTCATTAATCTCCATCAAAACCTATGTGGTGAGTACAGTTGTCATCCTCATTGTATAGATGTTAAGACTGAGACTCAGAGAGACTAGCCTACTCCAGATCACAGTTTGCGGCAGAACCATGTGGCTGAGTCACAGGACCAAAATTCAAAGCCTGCCTCTGTTTCCAAATGCATTTACTTACGCTCAGGACCCTTTGAAAATCACAGAATGGTCCAGACGCACTATCATTCCAGTATGGTGACTCCATAAATCTATTTGGTGTTCTTCTTTTGATTGGACCAACCCACGGTATTAGTCAGGGCACTTCAGGGAAACATAGAATGTGTAGATAGAAAGAAGGAGATTTATCTTAAGAATTGGCTTATGCAATTATGGAGGCTGACAAGTCCAAAATCTGCAGGGTGAACCAGAAGGGTAGAAATCCAGGAAGAGCCAGGATTATAGTTTAAGTCTGAAGGCCATCTGCTGACAGAATTCCCTCTTGCTCACAGGAAGTCAGTTTTTTTGTTCTATCAGGCCTACAGCTGATTGGATAAGACCCACGTACATTATGGAAGGCAATCTTCTCAAAGTCTACTGGTTTAAATATTAATCACATCCAAAAGGAAGGAAGGAAGGAAGGAAGGAAGGAAGGAAGGAAGGAAGGAAGGAAGGAAGGAAAGAAAGAAAGAAAGAAAGAAAGAAAGAAAGAAAGAGAAAGAGAGGAAGGGAGGAGGAAAGGAGGGAAGGAAGGGGAAGGAAGGAAAAGAAAAGAAATAAAAACCCTCACAGAAACATTCGAAATAATATTTGACCATATATCTGGGTACCATGGCCCAGCCACGTTGACACATAAAATTATCTATCACACTCGCTATCAGAATAGAAGCAAATAACAAACATCAATCTCAAATTACAAATAGGGGAAAAAAGATTATTTTAGAGGAGAAATCAGAAATGGTGAAATGGATAGTGAATACACGTCCTCATTGCTTTCTTCTGTCACTGCACTGAACACTGAAAAAAAGGGAAAAAGAAAATATCCAACAGGAAAAGTAACAGCATAGAAAATCATACTTTGGTGTACATATAAAACCATTTATAAGCTTAACAGACATGGGCCTTTTTTTTTAACAACAACAACAACAAAAAATAGGTGGATGAGAGGCAGCAGGGGGTCTCATCTCTCTCTCCTTGTGGAATCAGAGGGGCTGCCTAGACAACAGGCCAGTATCTGGGCCTACCAGGCTCACAACAGGAGAGAGCAAGGTCTCCCCCACAGTTGACACCGCAGGTGATCCAGGCATGCAGAATGCAGTCTCCAGGGTCTGCAGTCGGATGTAGGAATCACTGTGCCACTGGAAAGTTCAAGGCCCAGAATAACCATAGCACGTGACATAGGAGTTATCACTCCCTTATTATATGGGTCTGTAAGTCACATTTTTAGATGGTCTACCTAAAGTGCCTTTGGTCATATTACAAGTAAATCGAAGAGGTAGTATTGGTATTCAGAAACAGCCTTCAGTAGATGGGTGGACAAATGATCTGTGAGTGGATGGGTTGATGAATTCTCAACTTAAGTTATTTACTTTAATTTCGGTCCCCATTTCCTGCAGTGTTAAGAGACGCTTTCTTTGACTCTACTTGAAGATGGGAAAAAATGTTAAAGGTGTGTTCAAAACAAATCTTGGAAGTCCATATAATCTTTAGAAATGTATTGACTGTCAAATTTATAGCTAGACTGGCCAACTTTATGAAGGAGACGGGGTGACAATATAGATATTAGAATGAAACTATTTATTTCTGTGAGTTGCAAGTGACCATATAACTCACAAGTAATTCTGAAGTCTGTATATTCCAGGAGATTCATGCTGCATTGTATCATGGGGAATGGCTCATAATTCATGTGCGGGTTTCCTTTGGTAAGCCCAGCCCGAACATTTAGGCATAAAATTCCTTTTCTCTTTCAGAAATGGAAATGCAACTGTGATTTTCTGGTGGCAGATTTATGTCTTGGGATAACTGTTTTAAGAAAGGTTTGGATACGTGGCTCTGTGTGACTAATGACAATAGTGACAGGCAGGCCATAGGGACACACACACTGATGTCACTCCACCACACCCACCATGTTCTTCGTTTCCCCGAGAGTCCAACAACTACCCAGTAACACATCAGAGCCCCCAAACTACACTAAAAATAACATATGGTGATGCATCTTAAAATGCAAAAGTAAATACTTGGAGAAAGACTGAATGATGTAGAGTAGCCAAAAGATAAAATAAATATCCTTTCAAAGTCCGCTACCAAAATGAATTGTTTTCATTAAGGGGATAGATAGACTGTTCTATGTATATCGTAAGAGCCACGTAAACTGTGTTCTAGCTCCTTATCCAAGAGTTAGCCGGTTCAAGGCCCTCTCCACATGGGCCGAATGCTCGAGGATGACCATGGGAACTTGCTCACCACCACTAGGCACAGGGCTCTGGGTGAACTGACAGATCCGCTGTTGGAGTGAGGCAGGAAGTCAAACCAGGACTGAGCAAAATCTGCTCACACTGCTGGGTGCTGCTTCCGGTTGGCCATGAGCTAAGGCAACTTAGAGGAAGATCCCAATAATGTCCTCCCTATATTTTAATGGAGCTCTAGTCTATAAATATATCATAATTTATCTTAATAATAAACTTTTTGTTCATTTTGCATACTTTTTTTTTAATACCACATATATTTTACATTCGAAAATCATTTGTGAAATGAATTGGGGTGGGGCGCCTGGGTGGCTCAGTCGTTAAGCGTCTGCCTTCAGCTCAGGGCGTGATCCCAGAGTCCTGGGATTGAGCCCTGCAGCGGGCTCCCTGCTCTTCTGGGAGCCTGCTTCTTCCTCTCCCACTCCCCCTGCTTGTGTTCCCTCTTTCGCTGGCTGTCTCTCTCTCTGTCAAACAAATGAATAAAATCTTTAAAAATAAATGAAATGAATTGGGGTGTTTCAAATATATATAATCCTCGTGTCAACTAAAATGATCCAATCTAAATAATGATTGGCCTCCGGGTGCCTGGTGGCTCAGTTGGTTAAGCATCTGACTTTGGCCCAAGTCATGGTCTCAGGGTCTGGGGATTGAGCCCTCATATTGGGCTCCCTGCTCAGCAGAGAGTTTGCTTGTCCCTGTTCTCCTGCCCCCACTTGTGCCCTCTCTCTCTCTCTCTAATAAATAAATAAAATCTTAAAAAAAAATGATCAGCCTCAAACAATTGATTTCATGACATGTGGAAGGTCCAGTGCCCCCCTCTAAATGAATGTCTGCAGATTCTCAGGGTGCTGAACTACTCAAGTTCATACACACCTCTATGTTTTTACTCTCCCTGCAGACTTATCTTGTTCTATATTAAAGTTTCTAGGTAGGCAATGCTAATCTGGCTCTGGATTTTAGTAACTACAAAGCAGCTCAAATGACTTTCATAAGGCCTCTGTGTAGGGAGCCAGCTTTACTGCGCATTTGGCAAGAGAGGGATTCAAAAGCCTGTATCACAGTGGACATTGAGTAGTAGGGCCGCCTCTTCCTAGCCAGCCCAGTAGAGATCTGTGGGTCTCCGGAAGCAAGGAATCACTGCCCCCACGCTGTGCCACCCAATGCGGTGTCCCCTCCCCTCATGCCACCTGTCCTGGGGGAATTAAACAACATTGCAAATCCTGTCCATTTCCTTGGGCATAACGATTTGGCCCTTCTTCATTCTGAAGGCTCCTTTAGATTCTACTCTGAATCCTGTGTCTTCACATCTAAATGGTCGACCATCTGCTCATTTGCTAAATAATGATATTTCCTTCCAAGAGAAACTCCAATGCCATTTATTAAGATGACTTATCATTATAAATTTTGCTTGTATGTATTGACTTATAGGAAAACTGGGGGAAAGGGATAGATATTCATACCAGGGAACCGTATACATCCCTTCCTTAACCCCCAGGACCACCCTTCAGGCCCGTACCATCCTTCTCCCATGGTGCAAGTCCCAATTCTTACCTTGTTTTTCTTTGCTCTTTGAAGCTGCCACCACCTCTGTTATCTGTGTGAGTTCTTTCCCCTCTGCATCTTGCTGGATAATGGAATAAAGTCATAAAGACTTTAACATTCTTCACTGCTGTATAAGACAACAACATGGACAATTTCACTTTCTTATAAGTATTTCTAATCATGCAAGTGGGCATATAGATTTTATAATCACAGGAGAGAGAGGAAAATGGTTAACTCACAGGGTCCTCTCTTTCGTGTTTTTCTCTCTGATGTCCCTGACTTCCTTTGGAGATGAGCCCCGACACCTGTTTGGACTTCTAGGTTCCTTTCCTGTCTCTCAGAGTACAGCTCATTTTACCTGGTTTCTTCATTTTTAGACCTTATAACCTCCCTTAAAAGTGTCCTCTTTCTAGAACATGGACCCCAGACAACCAGAGCAGAGCCATTTAGAGCAGAGCAGGGTTTAGTAATGAGAAGGAAATAGATTCAAATCATAGGAAAAAATATCACATGTAGCAAAGGGTTTCACCACACTTAATTATCTTTTTTTTTTAATCTGTAAAATGAAGCTAGTAGTATGGTGTAATAATTATATAAATCGAAGAGCCTGCGACATTTTTGACATTCAGACATTCTTGACAAATCTTGGCACTGTAGAAAAAGGAACGCCTGGCTTCCCTACAGCTTTGCTTTTAATTCTGTGACCTTGAGCAAATCCCATCACTTCCCTGAAGTCTCAGCTTCCCCACCTGTAAAATAAGGATAAGAAAACTGCTGTAGGCATTCATGAATATGCATAGATGTCAGGTGAGGCGCCTAGGGCTTTAATATTCAGTTGAGATTTGCTGAACCTCCTGTCAGGCGCTACAGCCCACCCATGCATGCGTGATTCAGACTTCCTGTGACTTCCTGGGAGGTAGTGAGGGTAGGCAGACAACCACTTTCCTGGTTACCTTTGTTCCTAGAACCCATTAAATGAGTTATGTCCACCCATGATCTTATGGCCCCTTTCACGTTGATACATGCCACACAGTAAAACCCAGCCCTTTTCTTTTGAGCCCCCCAACAAATTCAGGCTCAACAAAGATTGTGGATGCCTGCTGACTTCATTGAGTTTTGGAGCAGCCCCAGAAGGATTACCCAGAACTTCAGCAATCGTCTACCGTCTGCTAAAGGCACTTGGCCTATTTTCAGTCCCTTCCTGCCCCCACTGCCCATGGTCCCCCAAAAGCTTATTTCGTCCTCTCTTTAATATGCTCCAGGATGTGGTGGCCCACCTTGCCCTGGGCTTACCCCTCAGAGGCACAGTAGATCTGGGGGGGACTTCACACACCATTCCCTTTTCTCTGCCGCTTTGTCCCTGCTAAGGAAGGGGATAGGAATACCCATGTCCCCGCTATTATGCCACCACCCTGCATGACAGAAGCAACCACTGCCATTTTTGGTTTGAAACATTGCTTCTTTCCTTGCCCTTCCTTGACACGTGTAAAGCACCTTACACTGAGTAGGTCCTAGATGAGTATTGGAAGAGAGGGCTGAGGGTGTAGATGGGACCATGTGGATGGAGGGTATTGTCGGGTTAGAAGGAAAATCAATAACGTGGAAAAAAAGCACAGAGCTGATGTGACAGGAGATAGGTTCTCAGGCCAGGCAATCGTATTACCAAACACTCCTGACACCTAATACCAAATGGTCTTAATTCTGTGCATATGAAAATGTAAGCCTTCAACTCTCTCCCTGGATCGCAGCCCCCTGCCCTTCCTGCTGATACAGAGCCCTCCCTCGGCCTCCCTCAGCACACCCCTGCACCTGTGAGTTAGGAGAACATCTCCCTTTCCTAGGTGGAAGCACAGATGCAGGAAGGCAATGATTTCAGAGGGTTTATTTTAGAAACAGAAAGCGGCTTCCTAATGACAGGCTGGCTGTAGGGGGGTTGCGTCTCATTGGTTATGCTGCCAGATCACCCTCTGCTGATCTGTTTTGTCATTTTGTTGTCTGTTGAGGAGACAACAAAATGTTGGTGAGCAGCTGGTGGCAGAATTATGTTTTATGTACAAAATGTGGAAGAAAATTCTGGCCCGGTGCTGTAATTGCCTGATTGGGTGGGGGCGGGAGAATGCGCTATGCATTTATCTGCATTAAATGTGTTTTCTCTCTTCAAGGTTCAGCACGCTCAACTAGGATGGGAATTAGTGTGCGACACTCTCTGTGCATTTCAGATAGGGTTCTGTAAAAAATATGGCCTGAGATTTCTGGAAAGTCCGAGTCAGCCAGGAGTCTATCAGGACTACGGTGATATGGTAGCTTGGTTTATCTGCAAGGAGTTAGAGGTCCTCAGAGAAATGGCTCCAGACAGTTGACATGTTACCAGAGGAGCAGGTGCATGGAGAGCTGGGGACAATGCCCAGCAACAGGGCTTGGGGAGAAATACAGTTGGGCAGGCAGAGAAATCCAGTACAGTAGACACTTTTATAAACCTAGGTCCTGGGGCGCCTGGGTGGCTCAGTCGTTAAGTGTCTGCCTTCAGCTCAGGGCGTGATTCCAGGGTCCTGGAGTCGAGCCCCGCATCAGGCTCCCTGCTCTGCTGGGAGCCTGCTTCTTCCTCTCCCACTCCCCCTGCTTGTGTTTCCTCTCTCACTGGCTGTCTCTGTCAAAGAAATAAATAAAATCTTTAAAAAAATTAAAATAAAATAAACTTAGGTCCTGATTCCTTTTGCAAATATGATATCTGATAGGCATGGCACACTAATTTTTTGGAGCAATGAGACAGCTGCCTTGTATGTCATATTATTTTGCTTTAATCCCTTGAGTTATATGGTTCTTAGGAGTTATAAGTGCTTGTTCCCTAAACTATTTATGATAATGGTCCTTCTGTGTTAATTCCATAATTTCATAAAATGTTATCTAAACTAGTATAAATGAATATAAAAAGAAAACTGGTTTTTTTCTTTGAAAATTCAAAGAACATATCAAAGATGACTCACTAAAAATATTCACTTTGAACGTAGTGTGAGGACGCTAAATGTTGGAGGGAAGACATCAAGACATCAAGCTCTACGCTCAGATCAATTTGCAAGTAGGTACAAGACACCACTCCACTAGAAAGAAATGGGAGTTACAAGTCGAAAAAAAATCATTATGAGTGTGTTTTTTTTCAAGATAGAATAAACAGAATGCCAATCACAATATTCACATTCAAGGAAAAGACCACAGCCTTAAATAAAAAAATATTGGCAAACAAATGTATAATTAAAATGCTTATAGCATACATATCTGCATGTGTATGTCATTTCCCTCCCATATTTTTTATTAGCTTGCCAGTCTCAGGTCTGGACTGGAAGGGATCAGATGCCTTGCTGGGAGTGTGTGAAATCATTCTGGATGGGTTAGTGGATATCGGAGGACCGAACAGGAACCACATGGCAAACGAGGGGGGATGGAGGGGAGGGATACATGGAGAGTCTGCAGCAGGGAGGGCTGTCACCAGAAAGCAGGATCAAAGTCCCTCAGGTGGGTTTGGGGCTAGGACTCCAGCCCATGAGAGGTGGGAGACTGTTATGGAAAGCTGTGGCTTAGCCCTAACGATCTGGGGAGATGGGGTAGAGAATGGCATCAAGGCTCAGGGACAGAATAAGCTAAGGTCTTATGCAAATACAGAAATACTGTGGACCTCCTAGTCCAGCAGAGTGACCACATGGAGCCCCCGCCATGACAACTACCTCCCCGATCCTCTTTTCCCTCATCTGTAAATTGCGGACAATCATACCTCTGTCTCCGAGTAATTGAAAGGATGAAATGTATGACATATTCAGACCATCTAACACACATTAGTTATTATTAGGTGGACAATGAGATTCTTCTTTGCTTTCTGTCATCCATTCATTCCAAAATATTTACCGAATATCTACTCTGTGCCAAGAACTCTTCCAGCTGTAGAGGAGACCACAGACAAAAACAGAGGTAGCTCCCTACTCGCGTGAAACTTAGCTTCCGTTGAAAGGACAGACACGAAAAACAAGAATATAATGTAAGAGCAATGATAAGTGTGATGAAATGAAGTAGAGGAAGGAAATGAAAGACTTTCATGATTGCATAAAGAAAAGGTGGGAGTGAAGTGAGGCGTTCACGTACACACTTTGTTTCCATTCTAACCGGGAGGAAGGTGGCAACGTGGCCATAGAGCCGTGGTGTAATTATCGATGAGTCCTCAGCTGCCTGCGGCACAAAACAGGAATGACTCATGGCCAGTAAGCTTCAGAGAGCTCTTAATTTTTAATTTTCAATGAAAATAGCTTCACTGTTTTTGTTCTGATTCTCAGTGTCATATATGGAGAAAACTCAATAGAGTAAATTGTGAAAAAGTGAAAAAAATAAAGATAAAATAAAAATCAGCAAATACAATAATTTTTTCACTTTTTTTTTTTTGGTTTGGGTTTTGTTTGTTTGTTTTAGTGAACTTTCTTAAAGATGACCCTTAGTGTGTATTAATTCCCTTGTTCACAGGACAAATATTGGCACTCACCAGGACTCTTAAATGCATGTAAATATATACAATACACAAAATACATACATCACACACATACATATACACACATACACACATGCAAACGTATACATACAGCATCAATGAGAGAGAGAAGTATGATGTGTGCATACACAGAGAGAGAGGACAGAGCAGGATACGTTTGTGGGGTGTGACTTTGAATGAGGCATTTAACCTCCAGGGACTCCCACTGACTTGTTTTGAAAGTGGGTGTGCAGGGCCGAGATGGTCATGCTCACCCACTAGTTTTTTGTTCCCTGACGTTTCCTGGCTCCCTTGCGGTTAGGCAAGCCTGTCCTATGTGACAGGTTCCACACTAACACTGGGACAAGTAAGTACGACTCCCTGGTGCTTCTCCTTCGCTGACGCAGGGACCAAAGGGGTGGACAGGCCTGTACTGAGGCAGGAACCGCACCTGCCAGGGGGCCGGTGTAGAATAGAGCCCTTCCCACTCTCTGATGGGCAAGGAGCATGAGCAGGAAGAAACACACGCAAGCCACCTTTGTTGTGTGAAGACAAGGGAACCAGATCGACCCGACCCACACAGCGCGAGAAGACACATCTCAGGCAGCCGGTCCATGTGAGGCCTATAACAGAAGCTCAGTCAACACTTGACTGAGTCTGAATGACAGGCACTAACGGAGAGGAAGTTAGTTATACTGCAAACATTTTGCAGTGACTTTTGAAGGAAACACAGATATAACACTAGTAAGAGATGTCGGATTACCTCCCAATTCTGTATTTTCTCCAGACATGAGTTGAAGTTTTCCATGCTCATTCCACTTGCCAAAGAAACTCTCCAAGATCCCTGAGCCACCAATACCCCCTCAAAGTTAGTTCTGCACCACAATTCTCTTCATCCTCTGGGCTCCCCCGCCCCCACCATGGTCTTCTGGGCTCCCCTCCTGTGGGTCTGCATACGCGGCCTTGTCCTTGTCATGTGGGTCTCCACTCAGAAATCCCAAGTGAGGAAGTCCTTGACCTTCTTCCCCCGCACCTGCTGCCCCCACGCCTCACACTGTCCACTTTCTGCCACAAAGCCCTCTTTCCTATTTCCGTGATTCTTCTCAATACCAAAAAGTCACATAGTCATGTATCCACTTATTTACTGTCTGTACCCCGCCCTCCACTAGTTTGTGTAAGTTCCATACGAACCTCGACTCTGCTGTCTTGGAACAAAGCCTAGAACATTGTGTTCGGGACTATTTGTTGCATAAATGCGTGAGCACTTACCCGTGCTAGACACTGTGCTGGACACGCCAGTAACTACGTATCTGAATAAAATGAAGTAGGAAGAAATGAGTACTAATTAAGGCGACGGCAAGTTTCTATAGAACTACCGGTGCAAGGAGCAGTTGCTTCCTACGAAATCGGAGGCAGCAAAGAAATTTTCCTAGAAGTGGTTTTATTTAACCTCAGCTGTGGAGAATGAATAAGATTCTGAATGGCGAGCTGCCGTGACAGTGAGAAGGGAGAAGATAGAATAGACTCCTTGCCAGCTGAAGGGGGCATCAGGACCGAAGCCGGGACAACTTGGGGCCTATTTCAGCAGCAGTGAAGTGCCCTCCGTGGCCGAGCCTTGACTGGCTGCCAGGGGAGAAAACTGTCCATGGAAGACAGTGTCCCACAGCGGGCAGACCCTGAAGGCTACACTGTTAAGTGGACCCAAGCTTATGCAATCTGGAAAGTCAGTAAACGTTTATAAGCCAGGGTATTCGTTTCCTAGCGCTGCGTAACAAAGTGCCACACCCCGGCTGTCTTGAAACAGCAGAAATGTATTGTTGCACAGTGTCAGGTCTGAGATGAAGGGGTGGGCAGGACTCTGCTCCCTCTAAAAGCAGAGGGGACTCCTTTCTTACCTTGTCCTCGCTCCTGGGGGCATGCTGGCAGTATTTAGTGTTTTTGGCTTCCAGAAACATTCTTGTTCTCCCATCTTCTCATGGCTTTTCCCTGTGTCTTTGTCTCTTTGCATAGCATGGTATTCATATGTTTTTTGTAAGGAAATCAGTCATCCTGGCTCAGGGGCCCATCCCCTACAGTGTGACCTCACATTAACTAATTTCATCTGCAACACTCTCGTCCAGATCAGGTCACATTCAGATATACTGGGGGTCAAGACTTCAACATGTCTTCTGTGAGGGACACAATTGCACCCAGAGCACCATGGACTTGTGTTTGAGAAGTCACTCAGTGTGAAGGTTAATGAATGCCTTTCAGCTGGGACATTGTTTCGTTTGTTTTTGTTTTCCTTTTGTTTTGTTTGCCTTTGCCCTTGAACTAAAACATTGGCTCTTCCTGGGTGTCAAGGCTGCCAGCCTTCAGGCCTGAACTACACTATTATTTCTTCAGATTGCCCACTGCAAGATGTCAGGGCTTGTCACTGATTAGCCTCCATAAGTCCTTTAAGTCTTTATTATAATATATGATATAGAACATAATATATTATTATAATACATATTTAAATTTATATTTATATACAGTTTATACATATTATAATATAATATTAATATATTAAAACATAATGATTCATATATAATTTATATATAATATATTTATATTTATAATATAGTAACATATAATGACATAATAAAAATAATACATTATAATAATATAATATATAATATTTCATGAGTCAATTCTCCAATTCTTTATTTTACATATATAAAAAATGACCCTTGCCAGTTGACCCTTGAACAATACTAGATTTGAACTGCACAGGTCCACTTCTACGCAGATTTTTTAAATAGATACAGTACACTATCATAAATGTATTTTCCTTATGATTTTTTAAATAACATTTTCTCTATACTTTATTGTAAGAATACGGTACGTAACTGACAGAGTATGTATTAATTTACTATTTATGCAATTAGTAAGAGTTCCGGTCAATAGTAGATTATCAATAGTTAAGTTTTTGGAGACTCAAAAGTTACACATGAATTTTTGACTTCATGGAGGATTGATACTTCTAACCCCCTCATTGTCCAAGGATCAGCTACATATGTATGTGTGTATATATGTATATCTCTTACCAGTTCTGTTTTGTTTTGTTTTCTTGCAGAGAACCCCACCTAATACAGATTTTGGTAGAGTGAAGTGGGGTGTTGCTGTCACAAATACCTAAAAATGTGGAAGTGGCTTTGAATCTGGGTGAGGAGCAGAGGCTGGAGGAGTTTTGAAGTTCCTGCTAGAAAGAGCCTAGATTTCTGTGAAGAGACTGTTGGTAGTATATGAATATTCAAAGCCATTCTAGTGAGGTTCTCAGATGGAAATGAGGACTAGGCCATTGGAAAATGAGGAAAAGGCAATCCCTATCGCAAAGTGGCAAAAATTCAGCTGAGTTGTACTCCAGCATTTTGTAGAAGGTGAACCTGTGAGCAATTCAGTTAGATATTTAGCTAAGGAATCTTTTTTAAAAAGATTTATTTATTTTAGAGAGAGAGAGCAGGGGGAGGGTCAGGGCGAGAAGGAGAGAACCCTCAAGCAGACTCCCCACTGAGCCTGGAGCCCAACATGGGACCCAATCCCATGACCCCGAGATCATGACTCAAGCTGAAATCAAGAGTTGGATGCCCAACCAACTGAGCCGCCGAGCTAGCCCTAGCTAAGGAAATTTCTAAGGAGTGTCGAAGGATCCGTGTGGTTCCTTTTGATTATGATAGTAAAATCTGAGATGAGAAATATACTGAAAAAATAGTCAAGCAGAATGAACTAGAACTTGAAGATTTGGGAAATTCTCAACCTATCTATACTATAAGAAAAGAGAAAGCTTGTTCTGAAAAGAACAATAATGGTTTGGCTGACCAACCTTTTGATAAGAAGATTAATGTGGGTATGAAAGACACACTTAATCAACCACCTCAGCAGAAGTCAGGAAGAGACATAGGATTATACTAGCAGAAACACTGCCAGAGGGAACTAAATGGAACAGAACGTATGGGGATGGAATGAAAGAAAGCTGTCTGCCTTCTGGGATTCTACAGGACCAGACAACATAGCTATCCAGCTGGGAAAATGAATAATCCTTCCAGAAAACGAAGGAAGGACCTTGAAGGTGATCCAGAGACCTTCAGGCTGACATTCTATCACAGGCCAAGTGGGTAGGACGGCTTTCTCCTTAGTTTACAAGCATAGGCTCTCTTTCGTTTCAGGAGCTAGAATGCCACCACCCAGTGCCTCAAGGGCAAGACCATGGCCCAGTGCCATGTGGGCTGGACTCTCTTGCCAAGCCAAAGGTGGCAGGGGCCGCCCCACTGAGCTAGAGAGAGGAGGTGACACTGCCAACCCAGTGTGCCTGGAAGGCAGAGTATTGAACCAAAGAAGATGATGCTCCAGCCTTAAGATCTAATGGAATTTGCCTTGCTTGAGTTTTATTTGCTAGGGACCTGTCACCCCTTCCTTTCTTCCTTCTGATTTCTCCTTTTTGGAAAATTGATGTCTATCCTACGCCTATGTCACCGTTGTATTTTGGAAGCACATAACTTATGTGGTTTCACAGTTTCGCGTCTGGAGGGGAATTGTGCCTCGAATGAATCATACCCCATTTCACCCACATTGAATTTACATATTTATATGTAACTTTGGACTTTAGACTTCAGAGCTGGAAAGGAAATGAATTAAAATGTTGAAGGGTGCTAGGATGGAACAAGTATATTTTACACATCAGAAGAACATGAATTCTGAGGGGCAAAGGGTAGAATGTTATGGACTGAATGTCTGTGTCCCCCTGAAATTCATACGTTGAAGCTTCCACTCCCAATGTGACTGTATTTGGGGATAAGCATCTAAAGTAGTTACTAGGATTAAATGAGGTCATGAGCAGGGCTTTGATCCAGTAGGATTTGTGGCCTCTTAGAAGAGAGACTAGCAAACTCCTACTTTCTCTGTGCACAGAGGTCATGAGAGCACAGAGCAAGAAGGCGGCCATCTACAAACGAGGAGGAGAACACTTACCAGGAACCTAATCAGCCATCTCATTAATGGTGGACTTCTCAGACTCAGAACTGTGAGAAATGAATCTCTGCTGTTTGAGCCCCCAACACCCAGTCTGTGGTGTTTGAGTATAGCAGCCCGAGTTGACTAACAGGCTCTGGCTACAGAGTGGAGGAGGGCTGAGGGATGGAGAGGGAGAGGTGGGGAAACCAATATAGAAATTGCTGCAGGAGAAAGATGTTGATGGACAGAACTAGGGCAATCGCAGTTGGAGACGAGGGGTAATGTGAGAGACGATCCTTAGTGATGTTCATTAAGGCCAATTATAAACAAGAACCAGTGTGTTAATGAGGAAGAGAAATGTTATTACAGACCAAAACCAAAAGGCTTTCAGCCCTTCACCATATTAAACCCGTGTCACACTGTCTTTCCTGTGAATAAAATCTGAGCAAGAAAGGGTGAAGCTGTTTTTGTTCCTCTTTGTCATCTCTTCCTTGTCACTCCCTTTTGAGGCCTCAGTTTGCTCATCTTTCAGATGGGGATACACTGATTGCACTTTCCAACACACTGGCACCCAAGGGCATTTTGGAACATTTGGTGATCTTCTTAGGGAAGCTTCATGATATTTCTGGACTCTCTTCCGCTGTGGAGGCATGTGGAATCAAGGAGATGAAGAAGAGAAGGTGGAGGAGGAAGCGGGAGTAGCCCAGATTTCCTAGGCTCAGTGCAAGGTGAGGCTAGCACACTGACATTTCACTAGGAGCTATTAGGGCAGGGAGCCCAGAGTGAGGGGGAAAGGAGAGGGGGAAAGGTGGAGGGGAAAGCAAGTGCCAACTGGCCCCCCTCCAGGAAGCCCAGCCAGTGCTGAGCAAGAAGGGGCACTTTCACACAGGCACGCAGGAGCCCCTGCACAGACATGCTGGGTGCAGGGAACAAACAGGAATTGACCTGCCAGTTCCTTTCCATTTCCTGCTCCAGGTGGTAAAGTCTGTCTCTCGGAGAATTCGGCCGTGACTCACATTAGTACTTCTGACTTGTATCATCTGACACCTTTGTGCAGCTTCTGGGAACCCACATCCTCTGCCCTGGCACACACTTGCGGCTGGACCCAGTTTGAGGAGCCAAAGACTCCTGGCCATGGTCTCCAGTGGGGGAACTCTCCACGAGGGATGCTCAGGGTGACGCCTGTGGTAGAGAAAGTTGTGAGGCTCTGGACACAGGTAAGGCGCAGTGGTACCCAGCAGATGACTAACACAAGGAAAATACACAGTATCTGTGGGATAATTTACAGTGGATAAATCTTTCATACACATCCTCTCCTTTGATCTTTACAACTTCCAGTGGAGTAATCCAGGGGGGCACCTCAGCATGCCTGCTAAGCCCTTCCTGAGCTCCTGGAGCTTCATCTGAAATGCCGCTAATTGTTATGTGTCTCTGAAAGTCAACATGAAAGGAAGAATGCCTACCAAGTCTAATGAGAGAGGATTGGGCTTGACCCACACTATCACTCAAAATCAATCAGTTGGGGATGCACACCGACCTCAGGAGGCCCCGGGGGAGAACGTGGGATGGGCAGGTGACTCCCGCTCTATCTGTAACTGATCATTTCTTCAAAAATTCCTGATGCAAGGGTGCCTGGGTGGCTCAGTGGGTTAAGCACCTGCCTTCAGCTCAGGTCATGATCTCAGAGTCCTAGGATCGAGTCCTACATCAGGTTCCATGCTCAGTAGGGAGTCTGCTTCTCCTTCTGCCCCTCAACCCACTCGTGCACTCCTGTGCTCATGTGCTATCTCTCTCTTTCTCAGTTAAATGAATAAAATCTTTAGAAAGAAATCCCTGATGCAGATACGGCCACATTAATATTTGTCAGTCAAATACAAACTCTACAAGAGCAGGGGTATTTGTTTATTTGCCATATCCCAGGGCCCTGGCTTGTCCATATCAATACTTGTTGAGTCCGGTAATATGTGAAATCTGGATGTTGAGAACGTAGGGGCTGTTGTATTTTCTTTTCCTTTTCCTTTTTTTTTTAAAGATTTTATTTATTTATTTGACAGAGAGAGACAGCCAGAGAGAGAGGGACCACAAGCAGGGGGAGTGGGAGAGGAAGAAGCAGGCTCCCAGCAGAGGAGCCTGATGAGGGGCTCGATCCCATAACGCTGGGATCACACCCTGAGCCGAAGGCAGATGCTTAACAACTGAGCCACCCAGGCGCCCCTTTTCCTTTTTTGTGCTTTGTATATTTTATTAGTTTTCTTGTTGTTAAGATCTATTATCAGAAAGAAGATGGTCAACATGGAACTTAGCAAGGTGGAAGCATGTGAGAAGATAAAGTCTGACAGATTTATCTAGCACACCCCAATGAAGACAGACATTTTCCTCTTGCTATTCTTACCAGGTAAATCGATTCAACAAAATTGAGATACTCGTAAAGGTCAGACAGTGAAAATTGTGGGTCTGGACCTCAAACTGAGGACCCGTAGTGGTAAAAACTTGAATGTTGGATTCAAACAGACCTAAGGTTGAATTTTGACCTCACATACCTTCATGTGTGGGGGGATGGGAGATGTGGAAGGAGATCAAAGGGTTTCATAGTATTTTTTTTTTTCAATTAAAAAAAGTGAGTGCCTAGGCCAGATATCACTAGTTGTTCTTATGCACCATGTTATATTAAACATTATCCTTTTTAATTCTCGCATGAATTCTCTGAGATTGACAGATTAACTTTTGTTACGTCCTATAACTTGACCATGATCACACAGCTAATACATCCCCAGCCAGGGACTCTGAGTATGGTGGTCTACGGAACTCCAAAGCTCGTGATGTTGATAACCAATCTTCCACCCACAGCCAAATTTGGAGAAGAGGCAGTGTCTTAGGTACAAACCTGAGTCTGTTGCCCTCCTCAAAGCCATTTGTTTCTCTTCTCTCTCCTTCTGTCTCTCTCTGTCTCTCTGTCTCTCTGTCCCTGGCTTCCTCATTCTGGCTCTCTCTTTTTCTGGAGGACCTGGACAGTTGAGCTGAAGATCTTTATCTCACTCATGCCCTGAGCAAAGACATTGGCTCAGTGTCCTTTCCATATTAGAATTCATGTGAGTAAAAGATCCTTAAATGTGTGTCAGTGCTCATTCTGCTCTTGTGCCCTGAAAGCACCACACGCTAGCTCTCCAGTGGTCTGATAGGTCAGATTAAGAAAGTACTAAGAACTCCTCAACATTTGCTGCAACATGGACGGCACTGGAGGAGATAATGCTAAGTGAAATAAGTCAAGCAGAGAAAGACAACTATCATATGATTTCTCTCATCTTTGGAACATAAGAACTAGGATGATCAGTAGGGGAAGAAAGGGATAAAGAAAAGGGGGGGTAATCAGAAGGGGGAATGAAGCATGAGAGACTATGGACACTGAGAAACAAACTGAGGGCCTCAGAGGGGAGGGGGGTGGGGGAATGGGATAGACCGGTGATGGGTAGTAAGGAGGGCACGTATTGCATGGTGCACTGGGTGTTATACTCAACTAATGAATCATCAAGCCTTACATCGGAAACCGGGGATGTACTGTATGGTGAGTAACATAATATAATAAAAAATCATTAAAAAAAACCCAGAAAGTACTAAGAACTCAAAATAAGTAAGTAAATAAATACACAAGAAAATACTCAGAATTCCAAATATGGATCTCTTAATGGTATACAAATCATCACATTTTAGATATCAAACACCCCATCTTTGTTTGTGTTTTATCACATTATAAAACCCAGACAGCTATGTATGTCTTGGTTTTTAAAACCTTCTAGAAAAACTGGTTATAAATATGATATTAAAGGCATTAGATTTACAGAGGAGTGTGTCAGGGTTTCGTTTTGTTTTCTCTGTGGAGTCTTTTACTTCCTAAAGCCGGAGGGGGGGGGGTAGGAAAAAGCTGAAGTCAGCCCTAAATATTTAATTTCCTTCTTCAAATCTCAGATATCAGGAGAGCTTTGGGATGGCCACGCACCTAAGTTCGGTAACTAAAGAGGTTCCAAAGCTGTCCTCCTTTTCTGTCTTACATGTCGTGGGACCTACAGTTGCTATTTATCTCCCCGGTCCAACTCCCTCTACAGGAGCTAAAACCCCATTAGTCTTAAATAGTCTGGTTTGATGTCGCCACAGCAGAGAAGTCATTATGAGTCTCCGGGGCAATTTTCTTCCTGGACTAATAATGCTCCATTAGCATCTTTCAAAGCCAGAGCAAAATCTGTTCTAGGAAAAGGAAGAGAGGTAGCTAACAGTGAAAAGCAGAATGAAATATGTCCCATTGACTTTATATAATCCTCTGCTGGCGCACAATTTCTCAATTAGACGTCCCTGGCCTCCCTATTTACTGCTGGTGAGGGACGGAGGCTTCTGTCAACCTGGGGAAAATGCCTGTTTCCTTTTGTTGGCTCTGCGGGTCAGCAAACTCACAGAAATGATCCTCGAGCCTCCCAACCAAGACGTGATGGAGAAACTTGGTAAAACTGAATGTAGTTTCAACAAATTGGCAGGTCACTGTGGTTATATAATATGAAATATCATTTAAAAACGTGTCTTTTTAAAAAGCCACTTAGTATTTGTGACAAATAAATCACATATCCTAGATCTCTCTTAGATCTCTCTTAGAAAAGAGGTATAACCTTTCACTTTATAAGTAACACTGATTCTACATCAATATGTATGAGTATTCATATATATGCATGCAAATTGCACACATATATAAAGTGTCTATATATATATATATATAGACACACATACACGCAAAGACACACATCAGGGCTAAATATTTCCCTGTGTTTTCACAACTTTTTATCATCTCTCACCCTTGCTTTATCTCTACCATGCTGATTCATTGATCAGGATACTTGCTAGAGATACAAGGATCTAAGAGCAATTTCTTCTATTAAGGTCTAGGGGATACTCTGTGAAAAGGCAGAACATATCTTGGAAAATGGAAAGGTTTGGGGTTAGAATGAGGAAAGCTTTAGCCATCTGGATTCTCAGAGCTCTAGAGACTTTTGGAGACTGTGAATGTAGGCCTACGGCAGGAATGATTTCACACCACTGTTTAATTGTTTCTAGATACCGGACTAGTATGTCTTCAGATTGTTGCATCCTGCACAGCGGGACCATAAAGCAGCAGCCCGGCTTCATGGGACTACATATACATTAATAAACAGATGCCTAAGTATATAAACCCAGGTTACAGACCCAATTTAAGAGTGATGTTTACTAATGGTGGCAAAATAAGTGATCTCTGTGCTAATGGTACTATTTTCTCAACAAAATTAATTTGAATAAATAATATACCCTTGTCTTTGGAAATGATGCAGTACATATAAATGATATTGTATCTCAGTGGCTAACAGACACATGAAAAAATGTTCAACATCATTAGCCATCAGGGAAATTCAAATCAAAACCACACTGAGATATCACCTTACGCCAGTTAGAATGGCAAAAATTGACAAGGCAAAAAACAACAATTGTTGGAGAGGATGTGGAGAAAGGGGATCCCTCCTACATTGTTGGTGGGAATGCAAGTTGGTACAGCCACTTTAGAAAACAGTATGGAGGTTCCTCAAAAAGTTAAAAATAGAGCTAACCTACAACCCAGCAATTGCACTACTGAGTATTTACCCCAAAGATAGAAATGTAGTGAAAAGAAGGGGCACCTGCACCTCAATGTTCATAGCAGCATTGTCCACAACAGCTAAATTGTGGAAGGACCCCAGATGCCCTTCAACAGATGACTGGATTCAGAAGATGTGGTCCATATATACAATGGAATATTACTCAGCTATCAAAAAGAACAATTTCTCAACATTTGCTGCTACATGGACGGCACTGGAGGAGATTATGCTAAGTGAAATAAGTCAAGCAGAGAAAGACAATTATCATATGGTTTCACTCATTTATGGAACATAAGAAATAGGAAGATTGGTAGGAGAAGAAAGGGATAAAGAAAGGGGGGTAATCAGAAGGGGGAATGAAGCATGAGAGACTATGGACTCTGAGAAACAAACTGAGGGCTTCCAGGGGGTGGGGGAATGGGATAGGCTGGTGATGGGTAGTAAGGAGGGCACATATTGCATGGTGCACTGGGTGTTATACACAACTAATGAATCATGGATCTTTACATCAAAAACCAGGGATGTACTGTATGGTGACTAACATAATAAAAAAATATTATTATAAATAAATAAATAAATAAATAAATAAAAATTTAGAAAATGATATTGTATCTCATGAAATATTCTCATGAGTTAATTTGAAATGAGCACAGCAACTAGAAGCTAAAGAAATAAACTCTTGCATCCAAGTCATCACTTTGGCATATAATGTTATTGGTAAGAGTTCAGGGTGTAGAGTCGGACTGCTTGCCTTTAATCTTATTTTATCACGTACCAGCTGTGTACCTTGCACAAGTGACACGGTTTCTCTGTACTTTGGTTTCCTCATCTGTAAAATGAGGATTACCTTTCTTACACTGTGGGAGTGATGAGACCATTACCATTCGTGAAGTAATACTTCTAAAGCATCTAGGACAGGGACTAGCATATAGTGAGTGTGGAATAAATGCTAGCCATCAATTGCTGATGAACCAGTTTCGCTGTCCTGCCACTAAACATGATCTTACACTCTGCACAGAGTGGTTGTAGTAACTAGAGAACGTGTATTTTAAAAGTCCCGAGTACGGTGGCCGCCATGTACTCCTCCGCCCACAGGTGATTTTTTGCCACCTGTTGACATAAATTATATATAAACTAACAAAGGTGTGATAATTATATGCCTCACATTTATATAGCACATTACAAATTACGGAGACGTGAACATGATACCTTACGTAATCCTTTCAAAGTCTCATCAGGTGCACATCATTAGCCCCCTTGTAAAGGTGAGGCTCAACGTGCTCGGGTAGCTTTCCTGAGGCTTTGCAACTATAAATGAAAACTAGAAGCCACGTGGGATTTCTGAGCCCCATTTGTACCGGTAACCGCAGTTGGCATTGAATCCTTATGATGCTCTCTAATCTTTCAAGGACCCCAGAAGGTAGAGCGTATTATTTGCCAGCTGCAGAGAGCTTGATCCAACACCCATATCTACAGAGGAGTCAGCATCAGTCTTTATACCGAGGTCCGCCTGAAGATTCAGGGTATTGATTCTTTACCCCAAACCACGTATTCCTGGCATTTTCCTATAGGCATTTTGTTTTTATGATTTTCCATGTTAAAAGAAAGGAGAAGAATAGGATGTGTTAGCTTCATGCCTCATGTATGCAAAATGATAACTACATCTGTGAGGTCTGATCAATACATCCTCCCACCCACCATCTCTTTCTCCTGTCCCTGATTCATGTGAGTTTTACTAAGGAAATGGAAGGAGGAGAGAAAGCAGAGGGGAGAGGGAGGGAGAGAGAGGAAGGAAGGAAGGAAGGAAGGAAGGAAGGAAGGAAGGAAGGAAGGAAGGAAGGAAAGAGGGAGGGAGGGAAGGAAGGGAGGAATGGAGGAAGGGAGGAGGGAAGGAAGGGGGGAAAGAAGGAAGGAAGGAAGGAAAGAAGGAAGGAAGGAAGGGAGGGATGAAGGAAGGAAGAAGGAAGGAAGGAAGGAAGGAAGGAAGGAAGGAAGGAAGGAAGGAAGGAAGGGGCACTGAAAGCTGCTGCGTGTGTGTGCAGGCGGCCAGCTGTCTCTACGGTCCCTATCAGCAATGCCGGCCCTTTTATCTTCCAAAGCCTTAAGCTACTATGATCTGTTCAGCCTTCTGTGGCTACACATGTCTCCAAGCAGAGTGATGGTTCCTAATAGCATGCCCTCTGCATTATGATCCCCCCTGCCTTTGGAATCACTCTAAATTAAGCAGCGGCTGTGTGCACAGGCGGGAGGAAAGACTGGTTTGGCCCAGCCCGGCTAGCCAAAGTTTACAGTGTTTTAAGATCTCTCCATCAGAAAAAAAGAGAGAGAGAGAGAGAAGGAAATCTAGCTCTCTTCTTTAAAAATAGCATGAATAATTCTGTTTCCCTCATGCAGGCTTCAGTACTGGAGAGTCGAGCTCTTAAGAGATAAGTAAAATCACTTGCTCAAACACTCCCCTGTGAGATCCAATAGGAGGAGGGATGTAACATGCTCAACAGGACAGCTTGGATCTTGGGTTGAGACACAAAAGTAAACGATAATATTGGAAAATAAGAGCTAGAGGAGAGAGAAGAAAAAATGAAGGAATGAAAGGCACTTGCCGGGGACTATTGCTAAATTGCTCCCAGTGAAAGCTGAGCGTCACGGAGCACTGGTTTGCTCAATGTTGTGCCGGCCTCTGCACCATCGCCTTTGACCTCACAACCTGATCGTGGTGTCTCTGGTGAGGTAAGAGCTGCTGATCGTGAGGTATGTCGGCAGCAGAAGTCAGGCACTCTGAGCGGTGTGTTCACTAAGGCAGACAGCTTCCCAGGACACCGTTGTCCCGTACCCAAGTCAGGTCACACTGCTGCTGCTCCTGGCTCTGGGGCTGCTCTCCTGCCATCACTTTCCTTACTCGAAAGAGTGTGGAAAGTTTGTTGTGTCATAGATTATTCTTCAGCACTTCCTATGTATAAACAGGCTCTGCTGGGCACACAAAGAGAGAAAGGAAGGTCCAAGGTGGCCAGAACGTGGTCGCCCCCTCGAGCAGCATAGTGCGGAGCGTGGGAATAAGACTCAGTCCGATAGCATTAGGGGCAAAGGAGAGCTGAGGCCAGAAGTTGCTGAGTAGTGGAAGGTCCCCATCACTGCTGCGAACAGTACAGCTGCCCGTAGGGCGCTGAGTCTCAGTCCTGACTCAGGTAGTTGGTAGAGGGTCTCGAAGGGATCTGAGATCGGCCTCCCACCTTCCCTCCCTGCCTCCGTCTCTGTACAGCATCACTACCCCTGAGGCCTTCCCAGACTTGTACCATCTCAACCCTATACAGCTGCTAACATCATTGTCATGAAAATTCAACCACATTCCTCTCCCTGATTAAAACCCTTTAGTTACAGACTTTCCAAGCTTTTTTCTTTAAGAGGAACTCCAAACATTTTTAACAGGATATATAAAAAATGTCATGATTAGGTCCTCGCTGTCTCTTTCCACTCACCTCCTCCCTGCCAGCTCCCCCTCTATAGAACAAATTGAGGCTCCCCAGATGGGCTATATACTCCCTGCACAAGCTCTTCTGTCTCTCCAGAAAACTCTCAACCCCCTTTCTCTGGCTTGGTACATACTATTCATATATTGGATCTCCATCGGTCAGAATGTCACTTTCTCTAGAAAAGTCTTTGTCTACCCTGGTTGTACATTGGCATCCTAAGATTGCATCACCTTAGAAATGTTAAGAAACAAAACCAACCAACCAACCTTGTCATACCATCGAGTTCAAATCTTTTTGAAGAGACAGACATCAATGTTTTAAAAGCTCCTTAGATGATTCTACTGTGTCGCCGAGTTTAAGCGCTACTGATATATACAGACTTACTGCCCCCCTTCCCAATGCTGTGAAAGGCATTCTGTCCTCCAGAGCAGGGGTCTGTAACCTCTTTCTGTAGGGGGATATGCAGGTGATACCCGGTCATGACTAGTCAACTTTGACATCATAGTTTGAAAGCAGCCGTAGACCATATGCGAACAAATGGGCATGGTGTGTTCCAGGGAAATTTTCTTTGTCAAAACAGGCAACATTCCAGATTTTGCTTTCGGGTAGATGTTTTCCACATTAGACAATGGTTATCTCTCTACCCGTCTATATGCTAGTAGTAACTTCCTTGAAGGCAGAGAACCTTCGTTACTCAGTTTAGTAGTTGCCATGCTTGGCACAGTGCCTGACGTCACTGGTACTCAATGAACACTTGTTGGGGGAACATCTCAGTGAATGAATGTAAGGATGGGGAAATGAGCAATGCCTAAATCCTGATAGAAGCCTGGGTTCTTATCAGAAAATGCTTCATGGCTCTGGGTGAAAGATCGGTAGGAGAAGAAAGGGAAGAAGAAAGGGGGGGTAAACAGAAAGGGGAACGAACCGTGAGAGACTATGGACTCTGGGAAACAAACTGAGGGCTTTGGGGGGGGGGGATGGGATAGGCTGGTGATGGGTAGTAAGGAGGGCACATATTGCATGGAACCCTGGGTGTTATACGCAAGTAATGAATCGTGGAACTTAAATAAATAAATAAATAAATAAATAAATAAATAAATAAATAAAATAATTTTAAAAAATAAAATAAAAATAAAAAAATAAAGTAAAAAAAAGCACACTGGGCAAAGGGGGGAGAGGCCATTGTAAAAACTCATCTTACAATTAAGATGGATAGCAGAGCTTTATTTTCTGAAGTCTTTCCCGCTCTGACAATCTATGACATGTAAATCATCTAGAAAAATCCTGTTGACAAATATTCATTTAGACAAAGAGAAGAATCCCACCCCAGTTTCCTTTCCTTTATTCTCTAGTGACTTACCCCAAAATGTGCTCAAGGTAGCCAAAGAACCACACAAAGGGTCCTAACATTGTTCAGAGCTTTCAAAAGCATTATCTTACTGACATACCCATGCCCCCTCACAAACACACACACACACACACACACACACACACACACACACGTCCATTGGTCTTAGGTTCAGATAGCTGATTGATTTTTCATACATGGTACCTCGGATAATATCCCTCTTCCCCAAATTGGCCCATGGTTAGCTATTTCCCCAGGCTAATGTCTGAAGAGATCACCTAGCCGCACAGATGTTCCACACTCTTCCCTGACTCATTTATTTTGAGAAGTCGTATCTTCAACTGCTTCTTAAAGTGCTGCCCCCACTTCAGGTGAACCAGAATCTAGAATCCAGGGTAGGTGTCGGGTTCACAGTAGTGAACATCACCTGTCTCAGCACTGATGAAGGGAGCCCCCCACCACTCCAACAAACACACATACGCACACATACGCACATTGTAAGCTACTTTAGAATTAACAAAATACTTCCCTTATGATTATATATGTGACCTTTAACACATTATTTAACCTCTCTGAACTTTAGTTTCCAATTCCTGGACATCGCCTGACTCATAAAGCCGTCATGAGCATTAAGGAATGATGCATGTGGAGCACTTTAACGCTCCATTTGGCATATAGACAGCTCCCCGACTATTACTATTACTATTATTTTTATATCCTTTGACCCTCTCCAAAACTCTCTGAAGATAGTCAAGGCAGGGAAAAGTATCCCTTTTTTTTTTAATATTTTATTTATTTATTCGACAGAGATAGAGACAGCCAGCAAGAAAGGGAACACAAGCAGGGGGAGTGGGAGAGGAAGAAGCAGGCTCATAGCAGAGGAGCCTGATGTGGGGCTCGATCCCAGAACGCCGGGATCACGCCCTGAGCCGAAGGCAGACGCTTAACCGCTGTGCCACCCAGGCGCCCCAGGGATAAGTATCCCTTTTTGGTAGGTGAGAAAACAAAAGCCTAGGGAAGTTAGGACATCTGCCCCATATAACACAACCCTGCATAACATTAAGCCATACTTAGACATAAGCCCTCTGATTCCTAGGGATTTTCCCATCACACCCTACTTCTTTTGAGATTTTACCTATTTTGGAAATATTATAATAAAGTAACCCGTGGGCTATTTTAAGTGAAATTGCACTGTGGCTAACATGGGATAAGAATTCTGTTTCATGAACTACAAGGAAGAAGAAGCTGACTATCCGGAGGTCGCCACATCCACCATTAGCAAGCTGTAAGTCATTGGGCAAACAAATGATCTTCTTTGGTTCTGAGTTTCCCTATCTATAAATAGAGAAGACTGAGCAAGATTAGCCTGAGGGTGCCATCAAGCTCCAGAATCCAAGAAAACTGGATTCTCGATTATTCCTGCTCATAGAAAGAGGAAGTACTGGGTAATGGAAATCCCCAGATAATCGCTCATGTGGTCTCTGAATTCTTACATATCAGGCTTCTATCGTTCCCTTCAGTGGCTGACAAGTAGATGTAAGTGACTGATTTGGGCTTGATCTTCCTTCTGATCTTATTCATCCTCAGGAGGAAAGGAATAATGAGCAGAAAAATTGCCAAATCAGGGAGGGAGACGCAAAAGCAAAGACATCAACGATCTATCTGTAAGTTGGTTATCTGCTTCTTCAGTTACCAAAAGTGTCTCTACAGCTTTGCTTCACGCTACAAAAGGTGTGTTCTTGAAGGTTCTTTGAAAACTAAATTCCTGGAAATTAAATCATGTATTTTATGCAGTGGTGGATCAGTGAGGTAAATGAAAGCAAAGCAAAACAAAACAAAAGAAAAAACAAATAAAGGATGACAAATAACCTCGTGCTGACACTTTGCTTGCCTCCCTCCACTCTTTCCACTGTTTTATGAGGTCACACGAGTATCAATTCCCTTTTCTATCACCTAAAAGCCACTGGATGTCCTTCTCTCAAAGAAAAGTAGTAGAGAGAGAGTAAGCATATTCAGGTAGAAACACTCAGAGTGGCGCAAAGTTCGACGTCTTTGACTTTGATAGCAGAGTTTGCAGTTTACACAGGTACACCGCAGAGATAGCATGCGTGCTGTTCCAGACCTCCACAAGAAAGCAAGTATCACAACAACGCAAATCAAATGAGTCTTCTGGTTTCCCAGTACATATAAATGTTATGTTTACACTGTACTGTAGTCTATTAAATGTGCAATAGCACTACATCTAAAAAAAAAAAAAAGGTGCATACCTTAATTAAAAAATGCTTTATTGCCAAACAATGCCAATCATCAACTGAGCTTTTAGTGAGTCATAATCACTGGTCACAGATCACCATAACAAATATAATAATAATGAAAAAGTTTGAAATATTATGAGAATTATCTAAATGTGATGCAGAGACACAAAGTGAACAGATGTTCTTGGAAACATGGCACCAATACACTTGTTTGATACCGGGTTGCCACAAACCTTCCATTTGCAAAAAAAAAAAAAAAAAAAAAAAAAATCTGTGAAGCACAATAAAGCAGAACTCAATACAACAAGGTGCTTGCATAGTTTTGGGAAAGATAGATTTAAAAATATATGGAATTTCCATAAACAGGGAAAAGCTGCTCTCGATATGAAAGATGGGATAGATCACAGCAAAAATAAAATATCAATTAACAGACAGGGAGGAGGAGATGAAAAAGTATTTCCCTCAATAGAAGTATCACAAAAAAATTTCAGATTCCAGTTTCTGCAAATACAACAAATGTAAATTCATGTCAGGAAGCTGCAATGAAACCATCCCTCATAGTGTTGAAGGGCACTAAGTCTGGCACCAAATCCCAGCTTTGGTCCTTGGGACCTCTGTGGCCTTGGGGAAACTACTTGGTATCTGTTTACCTGTTTCC
Organism: Ursus maritimus; assembly: GCF_017311325.1. Taxonomy (NCBI): domain Eukaryota; kingdom Metazoa; phylum Chordata; class Mammalia; order Carnivora; family Ursidae; genus Ursus; species Ursus maritimus. The sequence continues at coordinate 72,033,110 of NW_024426996.1, forward strand.
TCATTTGCAGAATAGAGATGACAAAAGCAACTACTTCACAGGGCATTTTTGTTAGGAACTAAACAAGTTAATATACATGAATCCCTCAGAACTATGTGTTCATGTAATGTGTTAAACATTTATTATTCATAAGATTATATCTAAATGTATATAACATGTGCATATCTTATTCCTGTACATTTTCGTCCCTTAAACTTCAAACATTGCTGTGGAATAGAAACCATTATCATTTCTCATAGAGAAGGCCAAAGTGGGTCTCCGATTTAGGTCTTTCTGTCTGCAATAATGTGCTCTTCTTAGACACGTCTGCAAGTTCAAAGCTGAATCTCCAGTGACAAGTCTGACTTGGCCCCCCAGCCCTCTGAGGATGTGTCTTACATCGGCTTTTGTCTTAATCAAGGCAGCCACTGACGATAAGTGTTGACGTGATTCTTGCAAGGCTTTGGATGTATTCGAGAGCCAGTTCCTCAGGTTTATTTGAAACTCATATCTATTTGATTGTTTAAAAAAAAAAAAGAAACAAATGTTTGGACTACTGATTAAGGCTTTATATAATTCAGTAGACTAAGAAACTCATCTAGTATGAAAGGACTTATTTTAAAAGGAGCCTCTTTTCAGGTTCATGGGAAGCTTCCATTCTGATGTAAGCAATTCTCAGTCTGGCCAATGTTGAGGATGGCCTGTTCCTTCATAACCTCACCAATTCTGGGTTATTGTGTTTAAAAAATTTCAAACCCCATAGGCTAAGTAGTTTCTTATTGTGACTTGTAGAAGAGGTTGACTAGCCTGTTATGTTTAGTAGTAATTTGCTTTTCATCTTGTGAGAACTTTTCAAATATGTTACCCATGTTTCTATTAGATGATTTGTGTATTTCTTATTAGTCTCAAGGTATATTTGCAGATTAAGAATAACAACTCTTAAGGGCACCTGGGTGACTCAGTTGGTTAAGTGTCTGACTCTTGATTTCCCCTCAGGTCATGATTTCAGGGTCATGATCTCAGGGTCGTGAGATGGAGCCCCCACCTTGAGCTCTACGTTCAACCAGGAGTCTGCTTGAGGTCCTTCCCTCTGCCCCTCCCCACCTTCTAAAAATAAGTAAATCTTAAAAAAAGTAAGAATAACAAATCTTCGTCTGTCAGGTATATTTCAAATATTCTTCCCATTCTGTTATAGCTTCAGCCTTTTCAAAAATATAAATTCATTATAGTCAAATTTGTTTTTAATGTGTTCTGAATTTCCTTAATTGCTTAGGACCTTTTCTAATAGTTTATTTTTTAAATATTTAAAAATTAACCCACTTGGAATGTTTTGTGTACTCATAATTGTGTTTCCTCCCAGATGAGTAATTATTATGTTTGCAGTATTTATTAATAAAGTATTATCTTTTATGGTATTAAATGTTTTTTTTACCACATATTTACTATAGAGTTTCATTGATTTCTAGACTTTATATATTTCCTTTCTGTGATTGATGTGGTTATTCTTGGCCGATATCTATATGGTTTTAATTACGTGACTTTATACAAAGTTCTAATATCTGGGAAAAGATATTTCCTTCCTCACTAATCTAATCTTTGTCTCTTCATTCTTGTTGTTATTCAAAGGTATTTATTGCTATATTAATTTTAAAATTGTTGTACTCAAGTTAAAATAGCATTCTAATTAAAATTGCATATGCTCATTAATTTTTAGAATGATTGACATTTATATGATATTAGTTATCCCTATGCAGGAACAAATGTTTTCTCTCCATTAGCTTGGATCTTACTTTATGTCCAAAAAAAAAATTTTGGTTGTTTTCATACAGATCTTGAGGTTTTCTTTTCTAAATTTATTCTTTGGTGTTTGTGGATTATGTTTATTGCAATTTTGTTCATTTCCTTTTCTATGCTGGATATTACTAGCATAAAGGTAAAACATTAATTTCGTATATTTATACTGGATCCAGGCACCTTGTCAGCTTACTTAATTAACTCTAATACTTGATTCCCCACCCCCAGATCTTTCCTTCTTCCCTCCCTTCCTGCTTGCTTTCTTTCCTTCCTTCCTTTCATCCTTCCTTCTTTCCTTCCTTCCTTCCTTCCTTCCTTCCTTCCTTCCTTCCTTCCTATGTTGCTTCTAAAGTCTTCAATCACATAACATTCAGATAAAGGTTATTTTATTTTCTAACATTTATACTGATATTCTTTAATTACATTAGCTAAAATCTCCAAAATAATGTAATAACTGATATTTCCGCCTTATGATTAACTTTAATGAAAGTAACTGAGCATGTCTCATTTAATTTGATGTTTGTTAATGAAAAACAGTCTTTCTTATATTAAATGGTTTTCTTTTGCCTCTGTTATGTAGGTTTTTAGTATCAATTTGTAGAGTAAGTTTTTAGTTGCTTTATTGATAGCGTCGCATTTTTCTCTTTTGATCTTTTTCATCATGATAAATTATTAGCATGGATTATCTCATATTGAACCATTTGTAATCATGGTAATTGCATATTATTATTTTTGGTATTTTTTTGGACTTCGTTTGTTATTTTTTTCCAGTTTTAACATGTATATGTATAGGTAAAATAAATGTTTCCATTTCTTAGTATTATATTTATAAAGTTTGATATCAAATTTCTGCTTTATTCCTACAACTAGTTGAGAAGCTACCCTATACCATTTAGAAATTGAAATAAATCTTGGAAATATCTTCTATTTAAAGGTTAGATAGAAAGTTATCAAGGGTTTAGAGCAGGATTCTCTCTTAATTGGAATACTTTTATCTACCTTTCCGAACTGTTTATATTTCTATCTCTTTTTAAATTGATGTTAGTAGTTCATCTTTTGCTAGAAAACATCAATTTACTCTACAAATTCAAATCCATGTCCATGCAATTGAACATCTGTGTTTAGACATATTATCTCATGTCCAGTAGTTAATTTTTAAGATGTTTTCTCAATTTTACTTTTTCTTACTTGCCAGAGATTGATGTCCTTTATCAGTTTTTTTTCTCTCTCTCTCTCTCTTACCTTCTTCTGGGGTATTTAATAATTTTTCCCCTAATTTCTTGAAAAGAATGTTTATTCCTCTCTTAAGATTTTATTACAATGTATTATATAAATCAAGTCATCTATTCATTAAATCCTTACAGAACTATAAGAAACTAAAACAAATAAACATCACAGTGAATTTTACATACAGCTATTTTGTGAGGAAAAAGATCAATGAAAGCAGAAATATACAAGGAAGTGGGTAACGAGTGATACGGCCTAATAGTTGAAAGGGGAAAGAAAAGAAACAAGATTCTCAAAACTATATGAGCTAGCAGGTACTTCCACAAAAAAAGTTTTTAGTTAGTTCATTATGGGATCACCATTTGGGTTACAGAGACGTGAGCTCTTTCAGAAATAAAGAAAGGCACCCTCACAACTCATTAAAATTGAAGAATCATTTCTGTGTTCAGACCCTGACTTTCATAAAACTTTCACTTAGTTCACTGGATCTAATAAAATCTAGGCTCCCAACAGCAGAAATAAGAAGAAATTACTATGAAGTGCAAGGTCATAAATGTAGCTCACGATTTTGACAATAACTTGAGCACTAAGCCCACAAGGATGGTGACCATGTGATACAGCTTGATTTCGTATGGTCTTGAGGAAGGGTTACACACATCAGTGGCCTGTAGGCAAAAAACTAAACTCAATGAAAGTTCTCAAAGTAAACATTCCTATTTGAAATGAAAGAGGCAAAAGGGAGGGAACAATTTCCTCTGGATAGTTCTTTTGAAAAAACAATAGTATATTAAGAGCATGTAAAAATAAGAATAGTATTTTCAAGATATGTATTTGATTTACATAAGGAGTGAACGGACTTCACATGTTCACAAAATAACAGAACAAGTACCTTTCACCTCAACCTTTATTTGTAAGACATGTTGCCTCAACGTATGGGATGAATGGCTTTTATTCAGGGGAGAACCCAAAGGAAGCATTTTTGTCTTTAAAGAGCCTTTTGCCTTCATTCAGAGGTAAAAAGAAAATGCAAAATGAAAGGACCTTTCTATGTCATGTCAGCAGATATGTAATATTTCCAATTTTCTTTTCACGACCTCTCAGAAAAACAGTCTCAAAAGTGCTGTTCAACTGGAAAAAGAAATTGCCCAACAATTACAGATTCATTCCATATAAGGTGTGTGGTTTCTGGAAAACACAGCAACAACAGAATATTCCATGCTTTGCTACCACTTTAGTGAATCATAAAGAATTTCTTGAAGGCCTAGTGCTTTGTAATAAACAGTAATTTTTGCTAGTATATTCCCTAGACATAAGGTATTGTGTTATATTGGATTGCATACATGAGACCAAAATGCTCTCTGTTCAAACTTTTATAATTCCAGAGACTTCCTGCAAGTTTTAGGTATGCGAAGGAATTTGCTTAGAGGTCATTACAAGCAAGTTGTTCTTTTTCTTTGTGAGGAGGAGTGTGGAGGGACTACTTTTGGAATGCAACAGGAGAAAGGCAGAGGAAAAAGAGCAGCTGAAATTGTTGACTATTTTATTCATAGGATACTGAAATGAGAAAATCAGGAAGACTGAATTTTTCTGCCAACAATTTTTTTAATGTTCACAGTAATTTATTGAGACAAATTTACTTGCAATAAAACACATAATCATTATTGTGCATCTTAAAGCCTTTTGCCAAATGCATATGCTGATATAACCACCGCCTGGTTAAGATACAGAGCATTGTACTCTAAGAAGTTCCTGTCTGCCCTTTTCTCTTAATTCCCCCTTTTTATTTTTTTATTTATTTCTTTTTTTTAAGATTTTATTTGTTTATTTGAGACAGAGAGAGCAAGAGAGCACAAGTAGGGGGAAGGGTCAGAGGGAGAGGGAGAAGCAGACTACCCGCTGACCAGGGACCCCGATGCAAAGCTCGATCCCAGAACCCTGAGATCATGACCTGAGCCGAAGGCAGATGCTTAACCCATTGAGCCACCCAGGTACCCCAATTCCCCCTTTTTAAAAAGCAATCAATATTCTCATTTCCATCATCTTTGGTTGGCTTTGCTTGAATTTTATATAAATGGCATCATACAGTAGGTAGGGTTTGTGTCTTCTTCCATTCAACATGTTCTTGAGAATCGTCCATGTTGTTGCATGTGTCAGTGGTTTGTTCTTTTTTTATTAGTATTTCATTGTGCAAATAGTCTATAATGTTTATCCATTTCTCTATTGATAAGCATTAGAGTGATTTCCAGTTTTTAGCTATTATGACTACCATGGTTTGGATAATATTGTACAATCCTTTTTGTGGATACATTCATTTATTTCTCTTGGCTGTATAATTAGGAATGGAATTACTGGGTCATATGACATGGTTTTTTTGTTGTTGCTCTTCTTGTTGTTTTATCTTAAAATGAAGGAACAGGTTCAATGACAATAAAAATAAATTTTTCCCTAGCCTATTGCTTCCATGATGTCTACCAGCCTCAAATTCTTTGGTGTATATTTCCACATACAAGAGTATTCTCCTACATAAAATTGCAATAATGAAAATAATATTGATATTTTACTACCATTCAAAGTTCAGACCCTATTCAAAATTTTCAATTATCTCAATAATGTATTTCATAAGAAAACAGCAAAGTCCAGAATCATCAGTTGCATTTTGTTTTTATGCAGCTTTACTCCAACTTTTATCTGGGAACTTTCATTAGTTTTCTTTGACTTTCACGATCTTGACTCTTACATTATGAGCCAGTTATTTTGTAGAACTCCTCAATTTCCGTTTGATTACATTCGGGCTACATCTACATTCCTGCATCTTTGGCAGGAGTATCACTGAAGTGATGCTTCCTATTGGGTCCCCATGATTTTGACTTGTCCTATTAGTGATGATGTTCACTTTTGATCATCTTATAAAGGCGGTGTCCGCCAAGCTTCTCCACTACAACATTACTCTATTTCCCTTTTCACTTAATGAGAATTTTGTGGAGAAAGACTACATCTACACAAATGTGTTTCATTAAACTTTAAGCTTATCCATTTATATTTTTACAAAAATAGAGTCATGGATTCCTATTTTATTTAACGTGTTATAATCCAATTCATTCATTATTTTGATGCTGAAATTATCCCAAATTTGGGCTGTGGAAGTGTTTCCAGCTGCTTGTGTACCCTTTATTCTTTGAGGCTTTTCTTACTTTCTGTTACAGAAAGATAGTCCTCTGTCATCTTTCACTTTCCCTTCTGGCACTGGAATCAGCCAATTCGCCAAAGTTTCCTGGCTCTTTTTAGTGGAGTATGGTATTTAGAAGCTAAGGTCTGGTTCCTGGGTGTGCTTTTTCTGCTCCTAGACCCTCTCAGTTGGATAGATGAGTTCGTATATATGTTCACACACATACATATGTGCACACATTTATATCTATGTATTGCTATCTATAGATACTTTTTCATGAGTTTTCAATACCTCTGACACTAATCTAACATTACAGGTTCAAATCTAGTTATTTGTATTTCAACATGTGTAAGTCCTTTATCTGACAATGATAAATCTGGATCCTACTATTTTAATATTTACTTATTTGAGCAATTTTTCTATATGCAATTAATATCTCATGGTTACCATTGCTGCCCCTGTATAGCTATTCTCTTGACCACTCAGGCTCCAACAACACACACTGGGCTGCCACTGTTATCAATGCTTGGATATACCATACTTATATCTTAGTCACTTTGTTGGCTGCCCTTCTATGGGAGCTCCCTTGCACTGACTTGTTTCTGATGCCCCAAGAGGGACTACCCTCCTTAATAGACTCAGAATCTTACACCCTATACTTTGACACCTCTTAGTGTCAACGATGTGGGAGGCTCCACATTCTACTTGGGCTCCGAAGTGTCTGAATCATCCCCTCCAGAAGGATACCTCCTTACGCAGTTTAGGCTCCACGAGCTTTCTCCAGACTCCCACGGACACACAGAACCACCTGCCATGGCCACCAACCTTGCTTGACACCACTTAATACTTTAGGACTGAATTCTTCAGGAAAGGAAGGAAAGAGAAGAAGGAATGAGTGATGACTTTCAATAGTAGTACACATTAACCATTTTAGCCAATTGATTCTCACAAAATTCATTTGCTGACATTGCCAAACTTTTGTGCCCATAGGTAGTTGGTGGTTACAATTCGCTATGATTTGACAATTGTAGTTGCCGCTAAATCCATTAACTGTTTTTTCAGTAAATTTATCATTAATCTAATCTATGATCTTCTATTAAATTACTTCTCACCCTGTACAAATTATAGTCAACAAACTGAAAAGTCTCTTGACCTCAGCATTAAGTCAAGCCCTGATTTACACTATTTAGTGATTATTGTGGCATATTTTCTCTAGGGCCAAATTTAAGGTACCAACATGATATCAGTGAACATGGAGTTGGTACAAGAAGAGCAGTAATGTTTCTATCATGAAGGTAAAATAGATATGCATAACCTCAAGAGTATACATAAGAGTAAAACACTATACAATAATTAGGAAGTAGTCAGTTTTGATTATTTATTACATTTGTTTTTATATAATTTATTTAATTTTAAGTTTCTATGACTTAATTTTTATTAATGGCTATTTAACCATTAATTTGCAAAATTCCTGAAAATGTAACTACTATATCTTGCAAACCAGTCTAGGCCAGTTCCAGCATACCACTGAGTGTTTTTCAAATTATTTAACCCTAGGACACTTGTCTGAATATAGACCTAATTGATATTCCTAGAGACTTTGAAAAATTATGAAAATTAGATAATCATATTTCCCATCTTAAATAAGACCAGTGGTTTTTTTGGAAAAAAAAATTCCTGAGAATTGCACAAATCCTCATACTTAACTAAATATTTGATCTCAGATAACTTCTCTGGCAATAATTTTTTTGTTTTTATCTATAACCTGAAGAGCTTGGATTATACCTCAGCAGTTCTTATAGATATGTTTAAACGTAGATTCTTTATTCATAAATGGGCACAACATTTTACTTGTTTTATGGAAAATCATTGAATGCTTCTTATATGCCTAAGCCTTGGCTAAGATCTGAGTTTATATAGAATATCCCATAGATCATATTCTGAAGGAGCTTCAAGTCTAATGTGATAAATACATTGTACTCAGAGAAGACTATAATATAAAGTGATATCTATAATACAGTTGGACTTGATAAGGATGATGTGCAGGAATAGGGAAAGAAGCAGACCAGATAAGACAAAGAACATACTAGAAACACAGTTTTTTGCTGGTGCTTTTTATGCTGTAGGTATCATTGGGTTAGCCGGATTCTCTTATACTTCTAGACAGCTCTGAACATTCAGCACTTCCAGGTAAATCATCAGTGCCCTTTTAAGCAATATCCCTAAAGGCACAGTCCTGGCCTTGACATTTTCAATGCCTATACTAGAGGATAGAACATCTTCAGATTTGTTTCTTACTTTTTAGTTCTCAACTCCATAGTGATAGAATATTAATTTTATTTCAGAGCCTTCAAACAAGTAAATAGGTGTGTTACCGTGGTTGATGTTTTTGATGCAAGTTGTGAGATGAATCAGTCCTGACCAAGCTGTAAACAGCGAGGCCTGAACTCTGTCAGCCCTGAGGACACTGCATTTCTCTCCTCCTTCAAAAGGATGATAAAAGCAATATAAAATGTCTGCTTATGACTACAGAAAAAATGTGGAGGAGTCTCCACACTATAACCCAAGCTGGGCTAGACCCGTTAAGGGATACAGAGCCAAAGATGGCATTACCTCAGCACCCCAGACACTTCAGATATGGTCAACAATGGCGATGTGTTCCAGTTCAGAAGGGAAGTATTACAAGATAGGATTTGGTTAGGGATGATTATAGAAAACAGAGTGAGAGGTACAGTGTTCTGGAAGCTCAGCAAGGGGAGGAATTAAACCAGCCAGGATGCAGAGAGAGTAGAATAGGGGACATCTTTTTGAAGAGATGAATTTAAAGTGAGTTTTAAAATATATAGATAGAAATAAATCAGGTTTAAAAATTGGGGAGCAAAGAGAAGCATGTCTGCCAGAATGAGCACACCCAATAGATGCTTGGATATAGAAAGGCCATGTACAAGTAGGGTAAACAGTTCTTTGTCAGCTATGAGTCCTCCTACATGGAAGGAAACGTGAAGAAAATGTAGAATCATAGGTGATTGGTAATAAGTATGGATGTCATTCTAAAAAGAAAGGATTAAATGAGATTTTCCTTTCATTTTCTAACCTTTTTTTTTTATTATGTTATGTTACCATACAGTATTTCATTAGTTTTTGATGTAGTGTTCGATGCTTCATTGTTCGCAAACAAATAACAAATAACACCCAGTGCTCCATGCAATACGTGCCCTCCTTAATACCCATCACTGGAGTAGCCCATCCCTCAACCCCCTCCCCTCTGAAACTCTCAGTTTGTTTCCCATAGTCTGTAGTCTCTCACAGTTTGTCTCCCCCTCTGATTTCCACCCCCTTCAGTTTTCCCTTCTTTCTCCTGATGTCCTCCATGCTATTCGTTAAATTCTATGTATAAGTGAAATCACATGAAGATTGTCTTTCTTTGCTTGACTTATTTCACCTAGCATAATCTCCTCCAGTTTCATCCATGTCAATGCAAATGGTGGGTATTTATCCTTTCTGATGGCTGAGTAATATTCCATTGTGTATATGAACCACATCTTCTATACCCATTCATCTGTTGAAGGGCATCTCAGCTCCTTCCACAGTTTGGCTATTATGGACATTGCTGCTATGAACAGTGGGGTGCATGTGCCCCTCCTTTTCACTACATCTGTATCTTTGGGGTAAATAGCCAGTAGTGCAATTGCTTGGTCTAGGGTAGCTCTATTTTTAACTTTTTGAGGAACTTCCTTACTGTTTTCCAAAGTGGTTGTACCAGCTTGCATTCCCACCAACAGTGTAAGAGGATTCCCCTTTCTCCAAATCCTCTCCAACATCTATTGTTTCCTGCCTTATTAATTTTTGCCATTCTAACTGGTGTAAGTTGGTATCTCAAGGTGGTTTTGATTTGAATTTCCCTGATGGCTAATGATGTGGAACGTTTTTTCATGTGTTAGCCATCTGTATGTCTTCTTTGGAGAAGTGTCTATTCATGTCTTCTGCCCATTTTTTGACTTGATTATTTGTTTTTTGGGTGTTGAGTTTGAGAAGTTCTTTATAGATCTTGGATACCAGTCCTTTATCTGCAATGTCATTTGCAAATATCTTCTCCCATTCCATGGGTTGCCCCTTCATTTTGTTGACATTTTCTAACATTTTTGCAACTTCAATTCTAAATAAACTATACACAATGAGAAAGTACTGAATGTTTTTAAGCAAAAGAACAGCCTAATCATGCTTTAGGGAGATTAACCAGGCAGCAGTATGAGGAAAGGACTTTAGAATAAGTCGGGCAGTTCTCTAGGCATTTGTGAGGTTATTGAAACAATGTGGGTGAGAATGAGGGTTGTGGCAGTGGGGGCAGGAGGTAGAAATGGAGATCAGAGGTGGAATTTGCGAGCATGATGAGATAGTGTGGCCAAAACAATAGAAGGAGAAGTTGAAGCCCCCAGATACTGGAGCGTGGGTCATAGGAAGATGTTGAAATCCTTAACCATAATACCCACAGTAAAAATGTGGACCAGAGGAGGAATAGCTTCTTGAGCTGTTTTGAATAAACCAAGTTGGAGATTACCAAAGTTGGAAGTGGAAACTCAAAATCAGGGCTGCATATATTGATGCGGCTTTCTCCCTACAGAATGAGAGTCATAGCATAGATGAGATTTCCAGAGGGAGAACACAGAGAAGGTCTAATGTCTCCACGATCCAAGAAACTTTTCTGTTGAAGGAAATGGGAATCAAGTGAAAACTAGAAGCTGCCTTCTGTCATGGATGTTTTAAGTTCATTCTCACCATTAGATTTCAATGGGAACTTCAGTCTTCCTCACAGAGCCACTTTCTTGGCCCATCAGAGCTATCCTTAGTCCTGTATGTTTAGGATCTCATGATATTGAATTTGTTTTATGGGAGATGAATAGATGAAGGTGAATGTCAACAGGCTCTGAGGGTTGCTTATTGATTAGTCCAACAGATAAGAGTGTACAGAACATAATACCCAGTAGTCAGTGACAATATATCGGATACCTCTAATTTCCCTTTTTGCAGTTCTATGGTGGAGTAATTACAGATGTCTGTCTTCCTATGCTTCTATTGTGTTACCTTTTCCTACCAGTATTCTCTTTGTGTCATAGTCTTCAGGTCTATTTATATCAGTCTTTTACACTCCAAAACACAGGCTTGCTTGAAAATGTCAAAGAAAAAAATTTGAAATTCTTCTAGATTTTATCTATATGTATGAGTGTGATTGTACGTGTGACTTTGTGTGTGTGTAGCCCTATCTATGTATATTGATAGATAGTGCATGTATATGTAACTCTGTATCTCCTGATGATAGGTTTTCATCTCAATGATCAGACTTTCAGTATTTACAATGGGAATATACAGGATATAAAAACTTGCCTTGGGACACCTAGGTGGCTCAGTCAGTTAAGTGTCTGCCTTTGGCTTAGGACATAATCCCAGGGTCCTGGGATCAAGTCCCGCATTGGGCTCTTTGCTCAGCAGGGAGCCTGCTTCCCCCTCTGCCTGCCACTCCCCCTGCTTGTGCTCTCTCTCTCTCTCTGATGAATAAACACAATCTTTTTAAAAAAACAAAAACACAAAAAATTTGCCCTAATATTCTGTAATTAAAGGTATAATGGATGTCCCAGGATATTTTTTGATAGGCAAATTGATTGGACTTTTATTACTAAAGTAAAATGCACATAGAAATGGGTCCTAACAAACATAGTTAATGCATTAATATATTTGCTTTAGAGCATTCTGAAAATGGCACATTATCTTAAACCCTTCTTCATGGCTTCTCACAACTAGCCATCATTCCTTCCAAATGTCACACTGGCCATTGCCTGGTGATATCCAGACCCAAGTCCTCACCTCACCCTGTTCTGTAGTGCCAGAAATTCCACTTCCCAGGGTCCCTTTCTTTCTGCCTTCTAGGTAACTCTAACCAATGGCAACAACATTGCCAACTGGCCAGAGCGTGGAGGGTGGGAACGAGGGTGTCTCTACCCATCTTCCATCGCTTCCTGGCAGTAGCAGCCTCTCTTTTGTGGGTCCACATCCCTTTGGCCAAGCCTTCCCTCTATATAACCATGATGATTCCACTTTCTTCTAAATGATACCAAATTCCAGGCTCTGATAAGAACAGGTCATTTCTTTGTCCCTCAAGGCTGAGTAGCACTTCCATATGTGGGTAATCACTGAGTTGCCTCACAGATCTCAGCTGGGATTTTCAGCTCTTCCATCACCCTATAATCAATTCTTTGCATTAAATTCTTTCAGTATGAAATACCAAAACTGGTTTCTGTTTTTTCCTCAGACTCTGACAGATACAAATGTCTTCTTTAGGATTTCTCTTTTGCTCAGTCATCTGGGAGGTAAGAAAGGTTGAAATGATATGTTCTATCCTAGGCAATTAACCCAGAGTGGAAAGGCATTTGACTTAGTTTAGAAATCTAGATTCAGATTTTATCTATACATCTTTTTAAAATTTCTGTGACTGTGGAAAAATACTTAGCTATTGCTCAACTCAGAAATAATAAAATAGATAGCAAACGTTAAATAAAATACAACTAGCATTTATCTTTCTAGATGTTTTTCTATATCGTTGCAGTGGTATTCATAGCATATATATAGAAAGAGAGATAGAGAGAGGCAGAGAACATATTGCATATGAATTATTTCCCAGAAATGATATAATTACACATTCATCTTGCCCTTTTGTTTATTTAACAATCCATCTGAGACATCTTTTCAACTCAGTGCATTTGAATATACCTCATTCTTTTTAAAGGTTATATTCATTCATTCATTCATTCATTCACTTATTCTGCAAATATTTATTTGCTGTGTTCCTACTAAATATAGGCACCATCCCAGGAATTTCAGATAAAACAATGATCAAAGCAAAATTCCTTCCCTCGAGAAATATACATTTTAGTGGATATAGAGAAGTAGTAAATATGTAAACAAATGAATATATAGTTAATTTTGCAATTAACTTCTTGATAAATATATTTATGGGCATGTGTTAAATATTTCTATAAGGTAAACCCCCAGAAATGGAATTGTTGTATTAAAATACATACACATTTTAAATTTTGAAAAATATTGACAAATTGACATTCTTCCAAAATGGCTAAAATCAGATACTTAGCGTAATAGGCAAAAGCATGACTCTACGAGGATATCCACGTTGTAAGACTTAGAATCTGTTAATATGCTACCTTACATAGCAAATGAGATGTTTCAGAGGTGAATAAGTTAAAAATCTGGAGATGGAAAGCTTATTCTGGATGATGCGGATAGGTCCAATATCAGCACAAGGTGACAGAAAAGCGGCAGAGTCAGTATCAGAGTGAGGCAATGTGAGAAAGATGAGAAAGACTACCCTAGCCATTACAAGCTTTGAAAATGGAAAGAAGCCACCACCCAAGGAATGTGGGCAGGCTCCAGATGCTGGAAATGACAAGAAAATGGATCCTCTCCTCAAGCCTCCAGGAAGGAAGTCAGCTTTTACTGTAGTCCAGTGGGACCCATTTCAGACTTCTAACCTCCAGAACTGCAAGATAATAATTTGTGTTGTTTTAAGGAGCTAAGTTTATGATAATTTGTTACGGCAGCAATGGGAAACTCAAACATCGGGCAAAGGCTTTTGCTCCCCACACAGTATGAGGTATGCATTCTGGAGCTGGGAGCCCTGGGTCGGAGCCCCTGCGCTGACATTTATTAATTGGGAGAGCTTGATCATGTTAACATCTCCATCCTTGCATTGCCTCATTTTTACGGTGGATATAATTTCAGTAGTATGTATCTCAGAGTTTCATTTGTGTTTCTGCAATTTTTTTCTTTTCAGAATAAAATTAGTGTATGAAAAAATACTTTAAAAATCTGGTCTACAGAGCCTGTTATGCAATATATATACCAGGTACATATCTCTTCTGCTCTTTCTTGCCACGCATGTGTACATATAGGTTTGTACACACATACACACGCACACACACACAATACATACACATAGAGACATAGATACAGATACAGACACACACACACACACTGGGCAATAAGCATGGAACAATGAGGGTACTCAGTAAATGTTATTTTGATCTGGCTTAGGGTTGATATGGGATTCATGCTGAGTCCAGTCTACCAAGGGCCAAGAAAATCTACTTCTTTTTTCTCTGAATTTTATCCAGAAAAAAAAAAATGAAGAAAACACAGCGAGGAAAAGCAGTACAACTTGGCCAAGCCCAAGGGCTAATTCATTTCTCAAAAAAGTAGCATTCAGTAATGCTTGTTTTTCTTCCCTTTCTTTGGAAGCAGGGAATTTCCCTAAAGACATCAGAATGGTCTTCTTCACTTGTGTCTTGAAAGGCTTTCAAAAGACCCTCCCCCAGACTCCCACTAAGCCTGTTTCCATTTCCTTTGTCTCTCGCAAGGTGCTAGGAACGAAGGTGCAGTCTTATCGCCTAGTCATAATGAATCACAGGTTTCATTAAGGACAAAGAATTGTGGCCACGCTGGGTCTGGATTGCAATAGATTTAAAGTAGGTAAATGAGATAAGGGGATTATTAGCCATTCTTTCAAGTTCCCTTGATGGGAAATGACAGCTGCTATCTTCTGTGTTCTCGACCTTCTGTTGATAGGCAAGACCACATCCTGATAAGCACCAGGCTGTTGAAAGCAGGCAGCTGGAGAGGAAAGAGAGCCAGGGGAGAGTCCCAAATAGCTGTTCTAGCCCAAATTTGGCTACTTGTAGGCTTTCTGACATTGGCCAAGCACTAACACTGTGGGTGGCTGTGTAGTAAAAACTGTGAAGAACAGGATACTGGGGGACCAAATGCAATGACCATGTTTAACTCATTGTACTTCAGGTAGGTCTTTATTCTCCACTGGGGTTTCCCAGTGTGGAGCACAATGTCAGATGCAGAATAGGAACTGAATAATTTATTGCTGATTGATTAAATGAATCACATGGACATGTGTTTTCAGTTATGGGGCACTGGACAGACATAACACGGCATTATATTTTTTATGATGTCTCTAAATATCTATCCAGATTATCAGAAACAAGGAAACTTGCAGTGAGAAGAAGTATTAGAGGTTTTATTTTCTGTAGACACTTTGGCAGAGTCATCCAGAATCTTTCTATATCCTGTTGGCATATTGCCAGAGACAGGACGCTCACTATGCCCCAAGCAGTCTCTTTCCTCAGAGGTCCCTTCCACAAGGACTGTCTGGTGCCTCCACTTGAAGTGGGACCACGTGCCAGAAAGCTGTGTATACAGCTCCTGTAAGAATCTGTGCACAACATATGAAAATACTTAACAGGTGTTATTATGCATTGATGATTTTTTTAATTCCACAGCTTTACTAAAACAGTTTAATTAGAAGCTATTAAAGGTGATAATGAATTTGCCAGATTTCTGCAAAACTACTGAGTATTTTAAAAAGAAGGAATCTGGTTCTCTGAGGGCTAGCATGTTATTCCTTAGGGATAATCATTCTGAGGGTCTTACCTAGCCTGATGAACCTTCTCACCTGCTTGCTTTTGTGTGCAAAATAAAATCAGTTATTCCTTTGGATATGTTGTCTACATACCTCAAAATTTAAAACATTGTGCAACTTTAACTCTTCTTTAAAAGGATAAAAATAATGAAAAGTTTCTAAGGATTTTACTTTTCTGATCATCTACCCAGGAGTCCAAAAATGACCTCTTAGGCATTATGTAATCCTTTTATCTTTTTTTCCTAATTCCATCTCTCTTCCCCCCTCAAATCCCTTTTCCATCCCATTACATGTATGCATTGATTGATTGATTGATTGGTTGAAGTATAACTGACACACAACATTATATTAGTTTCAGGTGTACGGCATGATGATTCAATATTTTCTATATATCATGAAATGATCACATTAAGTCTAGCTCACATCTATCACCTCACATAGTTATGTATTTTTTTTTCTTGTGATGAGAGCTTTTAAGATATACCCAACTTTCAAATATATGTACAAAGTATGGTCTTTATATAACCAGGTGTGCTTTTGCCCCTTGTCTTCAAAACCATCTCTGGAACCCCAAAGTCTAAGAAAGTTCTTCCATGACTTTTTTGTAGAAACTAACAATATCAGTCTGACACTCAGGGACAAACTTATAAGTCTGCTAGCGGCCAGAGATGACTGACAGCATTCTGGTGCACAAGGTAGGAAACCTTGAACTGAAGAATGTTCTAATTCCTTAGCATGGCACCCAAGCTCTTTTCCTGTAACTAAATCATCCTAAGACTCCACTTCTGTTTCTCTTTCTGCTTCACCTTGTTGTTGTATAACTTTCAGAGATTGCTGTCTTTTCTTGCCTCATGTCCAATGGCTTTAAAACCATTGGTTTCCGTATTTTGTGCCTTATATACTTAGTTTATTTGTGTCAGGCAAGAAGGTAAATCCTAGCCCTGTGGAGTACCTGGGTGCCAGGTACTGTTCTCTCTCATCTTCTTCCCTGTAACCTTCTTTCCCTGGCCTTAGACAGTTTAATTACATCTTAGAACAAACCTAAAGAATATTTATAGGAATACAAAACTAATCCATTATTCAATAAGGAAAAATTCACAATGTCTAACACCCAGCTAAAAATTATCAAGAATGCAAAGAAACAAGAAAACATGACCCATACTGAAGAAAAAAGACCAATCTAAACTGACCCAGAAATAATATAAATGTTAAAAGTAGCAGAAAAATACTGAAGAGAAGGACATTACTACATCAGTGAAGTACAGACATGGGAGATATATTTTTTTTAAAAAATCCAAAACTAACTTCTGGAGATGAAAAACAAGTATGTGTGAAATGATCATGAATGAGACCATTGATAGATTAAACATTTTAGAAGAACAGGTTAGTGAACATAAAATCATAGCACTAGAAACTCCTCAAAATGAAACACAGAGGGGAAAAAAGAGACTCAAACATAAAAATAAAGCAATACGTAAATGAATGGTATGGCCATATTTCAATAAAACTTTATTTACAAAAATAGGTGGTGAGCCCACAGGCCATAGTTTGCTGACCTCTATTTTAGATGAAAGCAGAGATAAACTGATGTGTCCCATCTTCCAAGTTGAACCGAAAGTACACTGTGACTCCCCCCAATGAAATGTATCTATTTGATTATTCTTGATAAGCAGGTGCTGAATGAATTAATATTTGTTTAAGGAATGAATGAATACACCACAAAATTGTGTTGTGTGAATGAAATAATGAATCAATCCAGTTGTATAAATCCTCAGAAAACATCAACCCTTCTGATAAAATAGTTTAAACCTACCATCTTCCTTTTGTTCAAAGGGTAGAGCCTGGTATGAAATATTCACATCTGGTTTAATGTTTTTACGGGACAAGAAAATAGTTTTGGAGCACATTCTACAATCAATTTCTGGAAATGGAGAGAGAACTTTCTTCCATTTAACTTGGGTGAGGTAGATGCCCTTTATTTGAAATTCATCAATGTTGCGAAAGCCATTCGTGGTGAAAACACAGGTGCTGTTTTTCCATAAATTATTTGGGCCTCTGTGGAGCCCAAGCAAAACAGAAGCGGCAGGGAGTTTACAAAATTGTTTTCTATATTTGAAAATGCCACCTAAATGGAAAATGAAAAGGAGAAGCATCTGGCCAAGTACAAGTTTTTGTGGAGAGAGGAAGAGGGAGGAGGCAGAGCTCAGTAGGATTTTGTCTCAATTCAAAATATTTCTCTTCCCACAGGAAAGATTTTGGGTTATTTGATAAGATAGCAAACATTATATTATGGAATCATAAAATTGCAAACTTTCATGAATGAATGGCCCTTAAAGACCGTCTATTCTCATCCAAGCCTCATGCAGCGTTGGAATCCTCTATTCCATATTCCACCAAGTGGTTAGTATTCTCGCGTTTGAGCATGTATCTGAGATGTTATTCTATACTTATATAGCTTGCTTGTTCTTTTTAATATATATGAAGACACTATCTTCTGTTTATTTAAATTCATTTCCTGTTTTCCTGTCACACACCCAAGCAATGGAGGGTATTGATAAGGACAGATTTCAGAGGCAATCACAGCTAAAGGTGGGCACAGAAGAAAGAACCAGGAAGGTAAGCTCTTTTTAGCACAGGACATTTATTTTGTTATTTGCAAGTTGTTTGAAATGGACAGTCTGAATTTTTTTTTTCTTGAGATTTTGTTTCCTCACCTATAAAAGCGTGGTACTGAGCAAAATCAATGCTCATTAAACTCTCGTGTGTATCTGAATCCCTAGAGGGATTGTTAAAATACAGAATGTTAGGACCCACACTCAGAATTTCTGATTCAGAAGGTAAGTCTGGGCCTAGACTTTGCATTTCTAACTAGTTCCCAGACGATGCTGATGCTGGTCCATAAACCACACATTGAGAACCACAGAACTAGGTAATCCTCAAGGCAGTTCTTTAACATTAATCTGAGAACCACATGTTTGGTAAGTGGCTCTCCAAGTGAAGACGACATGCTTAAATAGACTTTGGAAACTGTTGATAGTCCATTCACCTCTTGGAAATGCATATTTTACATTGGCATGATACAGGTTCTAGGAATATCTCATAGTTAAAAGAGAAAAAAAAACTTCATTTTACATAACGTTCACATTTTTTAACCTTTTTTGACATATTTGCTGATAATTGATCTATGAATGCCATTATGACTGTGGAGAAGAGTGAATAAATGTAAGCTTCCTCCAGGTCTTAAGCTGGTCGAGTTCTGTGTACTCTGGAAAATGTTTAGGCTTTATAAAGTCAGTATGTGGGAAGGTGAACTCTCAACTCAGAGTTGTTCTTGAACTCCGGTCCTTAGATTGCTAATATGTAGTCAGGGTCCAATCTGGAGAGAGAAACCTCATAGTAACTTAAACAGGGTAAGTTTCATGTAAAGAATCATTTATCCTAAAAGGGGATTGAAGAAATGAAGGATTGGTAAGAAGTAAAGAGAACATTGATGAATACAGAAGTTACAGATATTAAGAAGTTGCTATCCCTAGGGCTGAGATAGAGGGCAAAAAGAACAGCACTCCACGCCCCAGGGCTGAGATGCAGACCTTCTTAGAAAAGGCATTCTGGGGGCATAGTCGGTTAAGCGTCTGAATCTTGGTTTGGGCTCAGGTCATGATCTCAGTGTTGTGAGATTGAGTCCTGTGTCGGGCTGCATGCTCAGTGTGAAGTCTGCTTAAGACTCTCTCTCCCTTTCTCTCTGCTCCTCCCCCTCCTCTCTCTCTCTTAAATAAATAAATCTTTAAAAACAGCGATGCCTGGGTAGCTCAGTTGGTTAAGTGTCTGGCTTTGGTTCAGGTCATGATCTCACGGTCCTGGCATCGAGCCCCCCATGGGGCTCCTTACTAGGTGGGGAGTTTGCTTCTCCCTTTCTCCTCCGCCTCTCCCCCCCGCTTGTGTGTGCTTACTGTCTCTCTCTCTCAAATAAATAAATCTTCTTAAAAAATCTTTAAAAAAGCACACCAATCAATGACTCATAGATGACAGAAAAGTCTATTATACTGCCATGCCAGAGAAACTTCCTGGAAATCTCTCTTAAAACTTGCTAAAAATTGGATCTCTAAGGTCCTAGAGAAACCAGTTTATGGGTATGTGTCTCACCAGAGGAAAGCCACTATAAACCTGCCTAAGACACCTGGCTAGACGGGTTGTGGACCACCCTGTGCTGCACGGCCAGGTGCAGGACACGACAGGGGCACTGCAGGAGTCTGCCAAATGAGCAAGCCAGAACCAGGAAGGAAAGTCTCTTCCTCTTGTGATGTCTTTCCAGTGCCCTCTACTAAAAAAAGTTTAGCGTTGTGCCAGGTAGCAAAGAACTATTTACAGAACCCATTTCTATTGTCATAGAGCAGTCAATGGAGGAGAGATTAAGAGCTGAGAAGCAACAAATTGAAAACTGGCGTTTGTGTCTTTCTCTTCTGACATGACATGATATTCAGCTTTCAGAAATTCTATTCAACAAATAACTGATTTACCATGAGTCAAGAATTGTTCTAAGCACTTTGGGTGATACCAAAAATTATTTTAAATGACTAATCCACAGAGGTATGTTTTTCCATGGGAAGGCAGTTGTCTGTACAACTAAACAACATAAACTAATTTATTTATGTGCATATGTATTTATTGCACAAATATTTAAGGAGTGTTAATTATGAACACAGCATTGTGTTGCATGATGGTCACTGTCCCTTTCCATAAAGAAATGTGATCTAGAAGATAAAATAAACAAGTAAACAGATACAATCCAAATACTGCTTTAAATTCAGATGAGGTTGAAACCCAGCCCTGGAGCTCCTGTTACCATGGTCACCTAGGAGTCTGCTCTCTTGATTCCAATGAATTTGATACATTAATGGATCAACTTGTTACCTGTTCTACATTTTGTTAATCCAGATATGAACTTTTTCAAAAAAAAAAAAAATTACCATGTAAAGAATCTGAATATGGCGGGCTTTAATGGACACTAAAGATGAAGAAAATTTATGTAAGATAAAATCGATAATGTAAAATTGCATGTCAAACATCCTTGTTACTAAAACATAATTTCTTCAGCCAGAATTTTTCCAGTGGCTTGATCCACCCCATGTAATCCCTGTGGGGTTATCCATTTTCTGATTTCTTTCTGCTTCTTGGTCTTCTGTTTTTCCTTCTCGTCACTTTTTCCGTTTAAAATTAACTCCAGGAAGTCTCACCTTTTCCAGCTATTTTAAGTTGGGCCAACCGAGCTATCTCCACACCCATTCACCTGTAGGATTTGAACATTGAAACTAGTCTGGGCGGTCTACACAGGAAAGTAACCATTCATTCACATCTACCTGCCACAGGTTGGGTTCCTTGGGAAACAGACTCGGACAGTGTTCAGCGAGCAGAACATTTATTACAGAGTGTCCTTGTGAACAACACGTGAAGAAAGAAGGGGAAAGAAGCAGGAGCAGACAGAGGGGCAAGTAAAGCTGAGATACAAGCTCCACAATGTCAAATCAGCCCAACCCACTGGGAGCTCTGGGGATAAAATGGCCTGTTAAGGTTGTCCCACACCGGACAGAAATAGCTGGATCTTTGTACCCCCACCTCACTAAGCCATTAAATATAAGCTTCTCTGAGGAGAGCAACTTTCAGCAAGCTGGATCTCTTGAGGTAAGACCTGAAGGCTCTGACACTGAAGACGATCCACCTACAGCACTTCCAGAAGCTAAGGCAGTAAGTCCTTCTTTGAAGAGAGATCTGATTCGTGCTTCACCGTGTCTCCCAAAGTACATCCTTTGTGCCACTCACATTGACTTTTTCATATTCTTTGGTCAATAGCTCTTCTGGATTCCTGAGAGGCGAAGTAAAAGAGGGATTTAGTGAGATAAGCTGCTGCCTTTGCCACAGCAAATAGTCTCAGAAGCACAACCAACACCCATAGTCTCCAGCCTCTATCATTCAGTCTCTATCACCTTTACCTTCAGCTACCACCTGTGCTGGTTTTGGAGGCTCATGTTATGATAAGACCCAGCCCCTCTTCTGGGGGATATGAGCCCCTAGTTACTCTGCAGTTTCTGCCCTTCTTCATTTACCAGCAACACTGGGTTGATCACCTGGACACAAAACGTATTCCTACTTATCTCCATTGTGTAGAAGAGCACTCCTCCTCCTCATGACCAGGGTCAGTTATCTCTATGAAGACAATGACTCTCTTTGCCCCCTGGTCCCTGGACACCTGAAGGGCCTAGTCAGAGCCACGGTTCGATATACAATTCTTGTTTTGTCCCCTGTGGAAATTTCCCCCTTTGGGGATTAGGACCTGTAACATTGCAAAGCCTAGAGCTGCAGGGATAGGAAGGTCAAATTCACCAAGTGGATCATTAGGAGTGATAGCCAGAGTGTCATACTTGCTCCCACCCCTTGGTTCTTGGACCCATGTGTTATTCCTATGAGGATGAAGTACCATAGAAAGATCTTTGATTCTATAGAAATCTTGATTAGATGGAAACCTTTGAAAACATATTTTAAAAACTCCAATGTCTCCTCATGTCACTCAGGGTACAATCCAGAATCCTTACCACATCCTCAGTTTGACTCCTTGCTATCTATCTGATCTCATCTCATACCACTTTCTTCTTTTTGATATTTCCGTTCCAACTACCCTGGCTTTCTGATGTTATTGGAATATTCCAGACTTGTTTCCATTTCAGAGTTAGCACTTGCTCTTTGTTCTGTCTGATATGTTCTTCCCATGATATTTTCTGGTTCACTTCTTCCACTATTTCAAGTATTTGTTCAAATGCCCTCTTCCCAATAAAGCTGTTTTGGTCATCTTATGGTAAAATTAATACATTCTCCAGACTCTCAGGACTTCTTATCCCCTATTTCTTTACTTTTTACCCTTTCCCATGGTACCAATCACCATCCAGCATCCTTAACCCATATTTATTTATCGTATGGTTCCCCCCACCAGTATATAGGCTCAATGAAGGCAGGTGGATTTTTGTTTGGGTATTTATTTTGTTTTGTTTTAGTCTGTTTGGTTATTACTATTCCTTCAGTCCTTAGAACATATACATAGTAATGCTCAATAAATATCTGCTTAATGAATAAACAAAAATGGAAATTTTCATTATTTTTATCATTACTCACTAGTGCTGATATAAGAAGGTAATAATGAGGTCTGAAAATACACAGACTGAAAAAGGGTCTGTTGGATATTGACATGGGGCACAAGATATGATTAGATGTAAAGGAACTGCACTGTGTTGGCCTTCTCTTCTCAAGACTGTCTTCATTAAATTCCTCGCTGAGGGAACAAGACAAAAATATAAAACTGAAATGTAAAACTGAGGATAATATTGAGTGTTCCGTAGCTTCTTAGAATTACAGCCTGTTAGAGCCTCAAGGAGCTTGTAGAAGGACCAAGTGATTTATGGAGGAAAGGCATCTATTTTTCATTAGGGATGCCTTCCCACTAAAATCAAGGACAGCTATTCAACTTGGCTGATACTGAAAAATTTAAGAAGTTCCAGGTGTTACAGATTCCAGTCAGTCAAGCAAAGGAAGTTCAGATGTCCCAGCCTGAGTAATATTGTGGCTTCTTTTATATTTGTATTGCTATCAAATCAACATAATGCATAAGTACCCATTTTCTCAATACATTTTTTAAAACTTACCATGTTAACCTCTGAAATGGGCCAGATATTATATCTATGTTACGTTTGATCCTCATCGTAATCCTATAAAGCAGGCACTGTTCTTACATGTATTTTACAGATGAGATAGATTAGTCTAGATCCTTTGAGAAGAAAATGCCAAAACAAAGTTAAAGATGCAGGAGATTAATTAGGGGAAATACCCATGAAAGAAAATGGAGAGGGACCAGGGAAGTGAGAAGAGCTGTCAGACCACAGCGCAAGTCTAACCTTTGGGAAGGAGAGAAGGAAGGAAGAAATGTTGAGTGAAAGAGTTTAAAATCACAGTGATTCTGGGGAAATCCCATAAAGCCAATGGGAAGCCCTCAGACCAGAGACAGAGCAGGCAGCTATCACAGGAGTCCTTTGTGTCCCAGAAAGGTGTCTGCATTTGTATCTCTGCTGTCTTCAGTCATTTCCTGCAGAGCCTGCGGGAAGCATGGCCACAGCATGAATGTGGCAGTATATTTCAGAGCACTTCTGGGGCCCTTGGTCCATGTGATGCTCCCTGCAGTCAGAGATCTGAGAGGACCATACTTGTGGCCCCCACATGCAGAAACTGAAGAACTGAGAGAGAATTTCACTGAGCTCACAGAGATAAAAAGTGGCAGTCTGTGTCAGGCAATTTGGTCCCAAACTCATGTTAAACATAGTACAACTTCAAGTAGGAAAGAGTTGTGTTAGATTTCTATTTGAGAATATTCATTCTGATAACTAGGTGACGGATGGAATAGCACAACGGAAAGAACTTGAAATGGGCAAGTCCAGAAAGGAGGCTGATGCGATCATCCAGAAAAGAAACTCTGAAGACCTAAATTTAAAAAGTAGCAGCAGAGAGTGGGAGCATTTCAAAGTCAGTAGAATCAATGGGATTTGGTGACTGACAAAATGTGGGGAAGGGGAGGGAAGAGTGAAGAACATCATAAATGTTTCTAGTGTTAGGAGATTGAGTTTATTTGCTGAAATTGAGACTGTAATAGTAGCTTGGCAAAAAAAAAAAAAAGAGTGAATTCTTGCTTTGAATATTCAAATTTGAAAAATTCAAATTTGAATTTGAATGTATTGAGTTTGAGATGTTATTATGTATTCAAGACTTTGCTAGGCAAGTCTTGGAAACCTCTAAGGAAATATAAAGCTTATTTTTGTCTTTCACTAGATTTTTATTATTTACCATTATTTTGTGTAATTTAAGAAATAACACCAGACAGTAGGTATGTTTATAAGAGTAAGTACTTTATTGGTGTTGAGACTGATGCTCAGAGGTGTTGGTCAACTCTTCCAAGGTCACATAGCTTATGTATGATAGGATCCATTGGGATGGATCATTGTAAATGACACTACATTCACAATCATATTATCATTGTAACAGATCACTGTAAATGTCATTGTAAAAGACAGTTGCCTAACTCTGCCCTCCACACAAAGTTTTTTCTGTTGGATGTAAAAAGATGAAAATTAGAAGATACAAGTAGGAACCTAACCGCGGCCTTAAACAACAGACTAGAAGTTTGAGTTTCATTTTATGAGAAGAATCACAACTTACAGTAGCATATTAGAGTTTATAAGCTTTCACATACTTCCAAAGTAGATCTGCATGATAAACCTATAGGATACTCAGGGCATGTGCCCATTTTACAGAGAAGAATACTGAACTTGGTGATGTAAGTGACTTGCCCAAAATCACATGGATCTTGGATGAAGAAGGCAAGACACAGTGCCAGATCTTTGGGCACCATGTTTGGTGGGTGAGTTATGAAAAGTTTTTGAATTCGGAAATGGGAAAATCACAGATAGCTGTGCCCAAGGAGGATTTATCTGGTGCCTGCAAATACAAAAGACTGGACGATGGGGAGGCAAAGACTCAGGTGAGTAGGGTGAAGGCTGACATTTCCTTATGGTAGATACACAACTTTACAAATATAATGCTACTGCCATCCTTACCTGGGACAGCATGAAACCAAAGGACAGACTTGTCCCAGTCTGGTACATTAAACTTGACGGCTGAGTCACATTGGCTCAACAGTGCTGTAATTCACAAGGCAGTTGTAGGATTTTTATAAACTTATCTTTATGCCAACTTGATGAACAGTGAGGTCTTAGGTTCAGTCAAAGGCATCAAAGCTCAGCTTTGTGGGTAAAACAATAAGAACAAAAGGATCACAGTCGCAAGGCATTTATCTAAGGACAGTATTTAATTTCCCCCCAAAATACATAAAAATATATGAAGAGGTGGTAAATGAGGAAGGAAGAAAGTCAAGCCAATGACAAGAGATATAGGAGGGAACAAACTCACAACATTCAAGGCTGATTGCAGGATTCCTCCTGGAAGCAAAAAGCTCTCTGATATAAGAGCTCAGTTAATTAGGCATGTTTGGGGACATAGTCATAATGGGCCACCCTGCATCAGAGCTACAGAGGAATTATATAGTTTAAGAGGTGCGAGAAGAAAAGGAAGGCACAGGGTTAGAGAGGGAAATGAAGATGAAAGTTTAAAGCCAGATGATAAAAGAGAGAAAGAAAGAAAGAAAGAAAGAAAGAAAGAAAGAAAGAAAGAAAGAAAGAAAGAAAGAAAGAAAGAAAGAAGAAAGAGAAAAGAAGAGAAAAGAGGCCATTGAAAACTACCTGTGGCAAGTGTGAAGGACAGAGTTTGTAAATAGCCGTACTATTTAGTATTTGATATTCAATGATGACTGGCTCTCCTCTGGCTTTATACCTCATACCGGCTATTGCCCCTGAATCTCCTGTAAAATTCTCATCCACGTGAATGCCTTCTGTGAAAGGTGTTTTAGGAAAATCTAGGCAAAGAAGCAGTGTCCCATGACTGAGGCTGACAGGGACAAAGAGAGAAAGTAGCCACAGGAGGACATACATGTTTAAAAATAGGGAATCAAATCTTAGAAGCAGAGAGTCTGCTTTCCCAGAGACTGGGACGGGGTGAAAGGGGAAGTGGTAGTAAAGGGTACAAAGATTCAGTCATGCAACATGATTAAGCCCTAGAGATCTGTGCAGCACAGCGCCTACAGTTAACAACACGGTATTGTATGCTTACAAAAGTGCCGAGAGTGTGCATCTTGTGTTTTTATATACAAAATATAAAATAAAATAAAGATTGATGGGAAAAAAATTGGGAGAGGTGATGGATATGTTTATGGCATTGATTGTGGTGATGATTTCATGCGTGTATCTCCAAACTCATCAAGTTGGTACATCAAATATGTATGGCTTTTTGTACATCAAAAAATTATATATATAAAATTCATAGGGAATCCATTGGAGAGACGATAATGAGCAGTGAGCAAACATGGCCCTGAGACTTGCCAAAATTTTAGGGATGGCATCAGATTTCTGAAGAAAATAAAATGGCGTTTGAGCCAATCCCATTTTCTCTTAAAGAGAAGAGAGAGCACGCTCAGGTCTGGTTGACATGAGGTTTGAGTGTTATCCCCTGTCTCTGTGGTATCTTCCCTACTGACTTGTGGTTAAGTCATTGGTGGTTATTATGGTAAAAACAGCCACTCATTTTATGAAAACCTCCTGTAAGCAGTCTGAATATAGCCACTTGCTAACACCATGACCTTAAACAAACTACTTAACATCATTAAGCCTCTTTTTTCCCTAATTTGTAAAATAGATGTAATAATCCATAATAAGAATTATTCCAAAAGAGATGGCTATTCTTTAAGCATCTGTTATAAGCAAGACATTCTTGCTGCAGATCATTGCATATCCTGATGCCCTTCTGCATGAAATTTGAGAGGATTCTTGGATCCTAGATGAAGATTGAATGAAAAATGGTGATCTTCTAAAGGCTGGAATTACAGTCTTACAGGGCCTACCCTACACTTTGGTATACAGAAGTGCAAAATATACATACTTATCCAGGCAGAACCTAAGAAACGGACAATAAACAAACACTTAGACTCAAAGAAGGGCAGCATAGAAAAGGAACATGAAGAACATCTAAACCAACATACCATTTTACATGTAAGGCAACCAAGGTCCAGAAAGGAAAGCAATTTATCAAATGTCACACAGATAATAACCTGCAAGGCTACTCGTAGAATCGTTTCTCCTGACTCACGACCTGGTTCTCATCTCAGAACTCAGGGTGTTTTCTGTTTCCTTTTCCATAAACCAGGTGAGTTGAACTAAAGCCTCTAATATCCTTAGCATTGCAAAACTAAAGTTTTTTCTTTTTAATGAATCAAAGGCAATTAAAATTTGTATTTTTTAAAGTAGATGATGTGTGATCTTCCATAAACTTGAAAGCATCTTTCTTTCTCAAATCTGAGATCTAAAATGAAGTCAGGGGCGCCTGGGTGGCACAGCGGTTAAGCATCTGCCTTCGGCTCAGGGCGTGATCCCGGCGTTCTGGGATCAAGCCCCACATCAGGCTCCTCCGCTATGAGCCTGCTTCTTCCTCTCCCACTCCCCCTGCTGGTGTTCCCTCTCTCGCTGGCTGTCTCTATCTCTGTCAAATAAATAAATAAAATCTTTAAAAAAAGAATGAAGTCAGAAAGACAAGAACAAGATGGGCAGGGGAGGTAAGGCATTGATTCTAGGGTGTGACTCCATTTGAGATTTAAAGCAGCTCAAGGTTGAGGAAATTTCCAGCTTTCTTTTATCAGATATGTTCAGAGAAATAGAATTTCTCTCTATTTGGAAGGCTTTTGATTTCTCCTGAGGCAAGCTAAAATGAAGACAGGATTTCTTAATATGACCCACAAAATCGAGAGAATGGCAAACTTGGGAATATTCTCTGCTAACTTCGTATTCTATGCCAAAGCAGGTATCTTTAATTGCTGAGGGAGAGAAAAGAAAAACATGCAAACAACCCATTTTTTCTGTGAATGATCCATTAAGTTCAATGAGTGAACTGAACTTCTGTGAAAAGCCCAGGAGCAAGGCAGCATTCTTCTCTCTTAGTTATTTGTGTGAGTGTAAACATTGAACTGGGATCACAGCTTGCAATTTAAAACTAGATCCCCCCTTTCTTTTTCCTGCCCAATCAGAATGTGTAATTTCTGTGCATCATCATACATTGAGTGAGCAGATCTTTATGTAACGTGTCTTTAAGAAAGAAAAGCCGATCATTTTAATGGTGTCCATGTTTTTACTTTTTTAAACAAGTTTTCTACCCATTTTCTGTATCACAACCATCCACTCATCTCTGATCATCCAGTGAGGTTGTAAGACTGTAAATGACTAGCATTTCAGCCCATTTATCATCCATGACTTTATTCCAAATACATTCTCCCTTAAAAATTGAAATTGAGGAATTTCAAGCTAGGGGTACGGAATGGTTAGTATATTGACCTGTAATATGTGACCTTAAATGGTTAAGGGACAATGGTGGGGATGTTACTGACTCTGCATTCATTCAAACTACAGGATAAAATCCAAATCTGTTAACATCACACATAACAGCCTTTACTGTCCCCAACATCACTTTGCCCCAGTACCAACTTTGTTTCATCAATACTTAAAAACTAAAATTTCCCCCCAAATATGCCATTATATTATGTGTCTGTGTGTCTTTGCACATGCTAGGCCCTCTGCCTGAGATTCCTTCCCTCCATCTCCACAACATGTACTCATTTTTAAATATCCAAATAAAAGGTTTCCTCTTCCATGAAGTTTTCTTTTTTTATTATTTTTTAAGTTTTAATTCCAGTATACTTCACATACAGTATTACGTTAGTGTCAGGTATACAATAGTAATTCAACAATTTTATACATTACCGAGTGCTCATGTAATAAACATAGGGGTACATATATCTTTTTGAATTATTGTTTTTGTACCCAGTAGGGGAATTACTGGATAATATGATAATTCTATTTTTAATTTTTTGAAAAACCTCCATGTTTTCCACAATGGCTGTACCATTTTGCATTCCCAATAACAGTGAATGAGGGTTCCCTTTTCTCCATACTTGCCAACACTTGTTATTTCTTGTGTTTTTATTTTAGCCATCCTAACAGGTGTGAGGTGGTAGCTCGTTGTGGTTTTGATTTGAATTTCCCTGATAATGAGTAATGTTGAGTATCTTTCCATGTGTCTGTTGGCCATCTGTATGTCTTCTTTGGAGAAATGTCTGTTCATGTCCTCTGACCATTTTTTAATTGGATTATTTTAGGGGGTGCTGAGTTGTATAAGTACGTTATGTATTTTGGATACTAACCCTTTATCAGATATGTCATTTGCAAATATCTTCACCCATTTAGTAGGTTGTCTTTTAGTTTTGTTGATTGTCTCTTTTGCTGTGCAGAAGTATTTTATTTTAATGTAGTCCTTATAGTTTATTTTTAATTTTGTTTGCCTTGCATGAGGAGATACATCTAGAAAAAAATGTTGCTAAGGCCAATGTCAAAGAAATTACTGTCTGTGCTCTCTTCTAGGATCTTTATGGTTTCAGGTCTTACATTTAAGTCCTTAATTCATTTTGAGTTTGTAGTTGTGTGTGGTGTAAAAAAAGTTTCATTCTTTTGTATTTAGTTATCTAGTTTTCCCAGTAACATTTGTTAAACGGCTGCCTTTTTCCTGTTGCATGTTCTTGTCTCCTTTGTCTAAGATTAACTGACCATATAATTGTGGATTTATTTCTGAGCTCTCTATTCTGTTCCATTGATTTATGTGTCTATTTTTGAGGCTGTATTGTTTTGATTACTACAGCTTAGTAGGATATCTTGAAATCTGGGATTGTGATACCTCTGGTTTGTTTTGGTTTTT
This sequence comes from Ursus maritimus, assembly GCF_017311325.1. Taxonomy (NCBI): domain Eukaryota; kingdom Metazoa; phylum Chordata; class Mammalia; order Carnivora; family Ursidae; genus Ursus; species Ursus maritimus. The sequence continues at coordinate 72,063,205 of NW_024426996.1, forward strand.
TTTTCAAGATTGCTTTGGTTATTTGTGGTCTTCCGTGGTCCCATACAAATTTTAGGATTGTTTATTCCAGTTCTGTGAAAAATGCTGTTGGTATTTTGATTGGGATTGCATAGGGATTTAATAGGGATAAATCTGTAGATTGCTTTGGGTAGTATGGACATTTTAACAATATTTTTTCTTCCAATCCATGAACATGGACTATCTTTCTACTTGTTTGTGTCTTCTTTCTGTGAAACCTTCTTATCAGCTTATAAGCTGCTTCCTTTGTACTTCTCCATATTCAGTGGATTTCCCCATTACTGCATTTATAAAATTTTGCATGCTCACACCCACATAGCCCCACCTGCCCCTGCACACACTTTCATGAAGTGCCCTCATTGAGGTCAAGGCTGTGTCTTATTGGTCTATGTCACTCCATTGCATAATACATTGTCTGGAGCAGGGTAGCTTCCAATAAATAACTGGGTTTCTAAGGCCTCCCCTGCGTAACCTGTGCATGAAACATAAAATATATATGAACCATCCTAGTTTCAGATTAGAAATCTGTAGAAAGTTAGGACTGAACAGTACTAAAAGAGAATGATTCTGGGTATTAGGATGGAAGAGATTGTAGGGAGAAAAATATAGCATTGTGGAGGACCAATGGGAATATTTAGAGGGAAACATAGTTAGAAAAGAAGAAAGAGGATCAAAAGATAGATGATGCAATGATGGAACTGAGCCTAGCTTCTCAAATGATGTGTGTCACATGAGATAGTAGAGAGAGGTGGTGCCAGGTAGGTGGCAATGACCTGGAGAAAATGGTGGCTGCTAAGCTTCCAGTAGGTTCACTCTTAAAGAAAAAGTATTCTAAGAACCAACAGTTTCTAAAAAACAACTCTTTAAGGGGCACCTGGGTGGCTTAGTTAGTTAAGCATATGACTCTTGGTTTCTGCTCAGATTATGATTTCAGGATTGTAAGATCGAGCACCAAGTTGGGCTCCCCAATCAGCAAAGAGTATGCTTGAGATTCTTTCTCCCTCCCTCTCCTTCCTTCTGTCCCTTTCTGCTCTTCTCCCTACCCATGCTCTCTCTCTCTCTAAAATAAATAAATAAAATCTAAAACAACAAAACAAACTCCTTAAAATCAGGTCAGTTGAGCTGCTGCCCAAGTCCCTGATATGCCTCATAATCCTCCATCTATGAAGGCGGAAAAAAGCACAGAGAAATGGAGGAAGAAGGAGTATGAGAGAAGGGAAGAGTGAACAAAAGGAAGCAGGAGAAAGAAGGAAACGAAAGAACAAGGAAAAGGAGAGAAAGGAAATGAAGAAATAAAAGAAGAGATGGAGGGGGAAAAAATCTCATCAGCACATAAAGTTGAGTTTTCGTAGAGATTTTTCTTGCCTGAACAGATTTTATTTCTTGTTCAATTGATCATCTCCACATATTTCAATGTTCAAAAGAGATGGCCATGTGGAGGCAATCAATGAGGCCACATTTCTTCTGTATCTATATTGTTTCTGAGATATTTCATAAATATACAAACATGTCTATATTTCCTTTCTCCATTTTTATTTAAATGGTAGTATATTATACCTGCATACTATGCACACCCTTCTGCATTGCCCTTTTTTTCAAAGATTTTATTTATTTTGGAGAGAAAGAGAGCACGTGCACTCGTGCACCCACGTGAGCAGGGGGATGGGCAGAGGGAAAGGGAGAAAGAGAATCCCAGTCCCACTTAGTGCTGAGCACAGAGCCAGATGCAGGGCTCAATCTCATAACCCTGAGATCACGACCTGAGTGAAAACCAGGAGTCAGAGACTTAACTGATTGATCCACCCAGATGGCCCTGCATTGCACTCTTTTCACTTAAAATACATCTTCAAATTCATGAACACTGTATAAACAGCCTCCTTAATTTTAATGGCTACCTTGAATTCCATTGAATGCTTTTATACTAATTATCTAACTAGTGTCTCGCTGATGGATACTTAGGAGGTTTCAATTTGTTGAAATCTAACAGTGAATTTGTGTATAAAGATACTCACATGCACACACAAACACAAAATTTTAAACATCTAGTGGAACATTGGCTGGATAAGGGAATTGCTGCATCAAAATATGTAGGCTTTCTGATTATGATGACTATGTAAAACCCATGCAGGTTCGATCCCAGGACCCTGAGATCATGACCTGAGCTGAAACCGAGAGTCAGTTGCTTAACTGAGCCACAAGGCGCCCCTCATTTTACATTTCCATGATTGTATGATCCATGTGCCTTCTTTCCTATAGTCACATCAAAACAGTATGTTACCAGGCTCTTGGCCCTTTGCCAGCCTTTCAGGTGATGAACAGCATCTCTGTTCAGTTTATACTTCTAGACATCAGGTTCACATAACCGAGTTATCATAATTTTTGGTTCATAAAGTACTATTATCATAAAACTTTGTATGGTTCTCCTTGATTATATTTTATTTGTTAACCAATTAATTTGTTACTATAGTGACACCATTATCCTCACCACAAAATCCCAAACTTACAAAATTAGCTGCATATACATTTAAGTAAACAGATGAACTTGGGGTTTACTGGGTTTCCTTTGTCATGTTTTCAGGAACTAACATGCTCTGTCCTAAAAAAGAATACAAGGTAAATCTTACTGCCTGCAGAACTACCCGGCAGAATACCTCTGCCTTGCCCCTGATGTCTCACTCACCCACCCTCATACTTGTTGCCATTAGCTGCATTCACTCTAATTCACCCTCTTGATAACCTCCCTGGAAGTTTCCACTGCTAAGGTAAGAGAAAGAGACTAGAATTCAAGGACAGGGCATATTGTATTTGTCTGCTGCCATGATGAGGAGACAGGTACCACCATTCTAACAACAATGACCAAAGCTATTTCTCCCTTCCTGACATATGTCTGGTAGGATAGGGGCTCCTTTGCACTCACGTCAGTGCTGTCTCTATGGAAAGAGACAGAGGATTTGCCAACACACGATGGAGAGGGAGAGCCAAGGAAAAATGTACAACTCCCTGTTCATTGAAGAATTTGGCAAACAGTCTGCAATATTTTACTTCAACTCATACTCTGGAGCAATGTCTGTCAAAGGACATAGAAAAATATCTACACGAACATACATTTCTGTCTCACTCTCCTTTCTATCCCATCTCAAATATCATCCCCCAGGACCATCTGGCAGCATGTTGTACTTGGAAACTACACTGCCTCTGCACTTGCTAATAAAGACCCCACACTTTCTATTTATAATCTACTAACTCTGCAGTCTGCCTACTAATCTACATTTAACTTGTTACCTTGTGGAAGATCTAATCCCTTGAAATCCACCAGAAACCATTACATCTACTATGCTTTCCCTCCAGATTATATTTTAAAGCCCCTCTCTTTATACCTGTGTTCACACTAAACTTTACAGATAGGTTTTTGGGTTTTTTTTCCCATTTGGTCAAATTCATTATATACATCTTTTTGAAAAATTCTAAAGATGGATAAATTCTAATACTTCACCTTCATCTAATCTATGGAGACTCCAACCAGATGAGTTTTGCCACTGTAAATCCAACGAGCCTTATCTTGGTTAGAGTTTAAACCCTGCCTTGGGGCGCCTGGGTGGCTCAGTCATTAATGCTTGCCTTTGGCTCAGGTCATGATCCCAGGGTCCTGGGATCAAGCCCCACATCGGGCTCCCTGCTCCGCAGGAAGACTGCTTCTCCCTCTCCCACTCCCCCTGCTGGTATTCCCTCTCTCACTGTGTCTTTCTCTGTCCAATAAATAAATAAAATCATTAAAAAAAAAAAAAAAGAATTTAAACCCTGGCCAGAAATACTTTC